>NW_028301278.1:0-300000 GCF_061612785.1 Hesperophylax consimilis
TAACCTAACCTAACCTACCCTAACCTAACCTACCTAACCTAACCTAACACTATACCTAACCTACCTCAACCTACCTAACCTAACCTAACCTAACCTAACACCTAACCCTAACCTACTAACCTACCCAAACCTAACCTAACCTAACCTAACCTACCTACACCTAACCTAACCTAACCTAACCTAACCTAACCTAACCTAACCTACCTAACCTAACCTAACCTAACCTAACCTAACCTAACCTAACCTAAACCTAACCTACCCTAACCTAACCTAACCTAACCTAACCTAACCTAACCTAACCTAACCTAACCTAACCTAACCTAACCTAACCTAACCTAACCTAACCTAACCTAACCTAACCCTAACCTAACCTAACCTAACCTAACCTAACCTAACCTAACCTAACCTAACCTAACCTAACCTAACCTAACCTAACCTAACCTAACCTAACCTAACCTAACCTAACCTAACCTAACCTAACCTAACCTAACCTAACCTAACCTAACCTAACCTAACCTAACCTAACCTAACCTAACCTAACCTAACCTAACCTAACCTAACCTAACCTAACCTAACCTAACCTAACCTAACCTAACCTAACCTAACCTAACCTAACCTAACCTAACCTAACCTAACCTAACCTAACCTAACCTAACCTAACCTAACCTAACCTAACCTAACCTAACCTAACCTAACCTAACCTAACCTAACCTAACCTAACCTAACCTAACCTAACCTAACCTAACCTAACCTAACCTAACCTAACCTAACCTAACCTAACCTAACCTAACCTAACCTAACCTAACCTAACCTAACCTAACCTAACCTAACCTAACCTAACCTAACCTAACCTAACCTAACCTAACCTAACCTAACCTAACCTAACCTAACCTAACCTAACCTAACCTAACCTAACCTAACCTAACCTAACCTAACCTAACCTAACCTAACCTAACCTAACCTAACCTAACCTAACCTAACCTAACCTAACCTAACCTAACCTAACCTAACCTAACCTAACCTAACCTAACCTAACCTAACCTAACCTAACCTAACCTAACCTAACCTAACCTAACCTAACCTAACCTAACCTAACCTAACCTAACCTAACCTAACCTAACCTAACCTAACCTAACCTAACCTAACCTAACCTAACCTAACCTAACCTAACCTAACCTAACCTAACCTAACCTAACCTAACCTAACCTAACCTAACCTAACCTAACCTAACCTAACCTAAGCTTATTTGAGACTTGGGTTCGAACTTTGTAAGCAGTTTTCTCAGGTTTTATGGGACCAAACGGGCTGAAATATTGGAATAGTGATAAGAATCGCTACCCAAATCGAACTCAGTCACAAAATCTCCATCAAGTTGTATTTTTAGAAAAATCATGATTTTTATGGACGCTAATTTCAGACTTGGGTTCGAACTTTAGAAGAAAATTTCTCAGGATCTATGAGACCAAATTGGCTGAAATTAAGGAAAAGTGATAAGAAGAATGGTTTAAATCGAAATCAATCAGAAAATCACCATACATTTGTATTTTAGAAAAATCATTTATTTTATGGAGGCTAATTTGAGACTTGGGTTCGAACTTTGCAAGCAGTTTTCTCAGGTTTTATGGGACCAAACGGGCTGAAATATTGGAATAGTGATAAGAATCGCTATCCAAATCGAATTCAGTCATAAACACTCCATTAAAATGTTCTTTAAGAAAAATCATCTTTTTTATGGAGGCTTATTTGAGACTTGGGTTCGAACTTTGCAAGCAGTTTTCTCAGGTTTTATGGGACCAAGCGGGCTGAAATATTGGAATAGTGATAAGAATCGCTATCCAAATCGAATTCAGTCATAAAATCTGCATAAAAATGTTTTTTAAGAAAAATCATCTTTTTTATGGAGGCTAATTTGAGACTTGGGTTCGAACTTTGCAAGCAGTTTTCTCAGGTTTTATGGGACCAAACAGGCTGAAATATTGGAATAGTGATAAGAATCGTTACCCAAATCGAACTCAGTCACAAAATCTTCATTAGGTTGTATTTTTAGAAAAATCGTGATTTTTATGGACGCTATTTTCAGACTTGGGTTCGAACTTTGGAAGCAGTTTTCACAGGTTCTATGAAACCGAATTGGCTGAAATTTTTGAATAGTGATAAGAATCGTTATCCAAATCGAATTCAGTCACAAAATCTCCATAAAGTTGTATTATTAGATAAATTATGATTTTTATGGACGCAAATTTAAGATTTTGGTTCGAACTTTAGAAGCAGTTTTCTCAGGATCTATGAGACCAAATTGGCTGAAATTAAGGAAAAGTGATAAGAAGAATGGTACAAATCGAAATCAATCAGAAAATCACCATACATTTGTATTTTAAGAAAAATCATCTTTTTTATGGAGGCTAATTTGAGACTTGGGTTCGAACTTTGCAAGCAGTTTTCACAGGTTTTATGGGACCAAACGGGTTGAAATATTGTAATAGTGATAAGAATCGTTACCCAAATCGAACTCAGTCACAAAATCTTCATCAAGTTGTATTTTTAGAAAAATCATGATTTTTATGGAAGCTAATTTCAGACTTGGGTTCGAACTTTGGATGCAGTTTTCTCAGGTTCTATGTGACCAATTTGGCTGAAATATTGGAATAGTGATAAGAATCGCTATCCAAATCGAATTCAATCACAAAATCTCCATCAAGTTGTATTTTAAGAAAAATCATGATTTTTATGGACGCTAATTTCAGACTTGGGTTCGAACTTTAGAAGCAAATTTCTCAGGATCTATGAGACCAAATTGGCTGAAATTAAGGAAAAGTGATAAGAAGAATGGTTTAAATCGAAATCAATCAGAAAATCACCATACATGTGTATTTTAGAAAAATCATTTATTTTATGGAGGCTAATTTGAGACTTGGGTTCGAACTTTGCAAGCAGTTTTCTCAGGTTTTATGGGACCAAACGGGCTGAAATATTGGAATAGTGATAAGAATCGTTACCCAAATCGAACTCAGTCACGAAATCTTCATAAAGTTGTATTTTTAGAAAAATCATGCTTTTTATGGACGATTATTTCAGACTTGGGTTCGCACTTTAGAAGCAGTTTTCTCACGTTCTATGGGACCAAATTGGCTGAAATTTAGGAAAAGTGACAAGAAGAATGGTTTAAATCGAAATCAATCAGAAAGTCACCATACATTTGTATTTTCAGAAAAATCATCTATTTTATGGAGGCTAATTTGAGATTTGGGTTCGAACTTTGCAAGCAGTTTTCTCAGGTTTTATGGGACCAAACGGGCTGAAATATTGGAATAGTGATAAGAATCGCTATCCAAATCGAATTCAGTCACAAAATCTCCATAAAGTGGTATTTTTAGAAAAATCATGATTTTTATGGACGCTAATTTCAGACTTGGGTTCGAACTTTAAAAGCAGTTTGTCACGTTATATGGGACCAAATTGGCTGAAATTTAGGAAAAGTGATAAGAAGCATGGTTCAAATCGAAATCAATCAGAAAATCACCATACATTTTTATTTTAGGAAAAATCATCTTTTTTATGGAGGCTAATTTGAGACTTGGGTTCGAACTTTGCAAGCAGTTTTCTCAGGTTTTATGGGACCAAACGGGCTGAAATATTTGAATAGTGATAAGAATCGTTACCCAAATCGAACCCAGTCACAAAATCTTCATAAAGTTGTATTTTTAGAAAAATCATGATTTTTATGGACGCTAATTTCAGACTTGGGTTCGAACTTTGGATGCAGTTTTCTCAGGTTCTATGGGACCAAATTGGCTGAAATATTGGAATAGTGATAAGAATCGCTATCCAAACCGAATTCAGTCACAAACTCTCCATAAAGTTGTATTATTTGAAAAATTATGATTTTTATGGACGCTAATTTCAGACTTGGGTTCGAACTTTGGAAGCAGTTTTCTCAGGTTCTATGCGACCAACCTTACTGAAATATTGAAATAGTGATAAGAATCGCTATCCAAATCGATATTCAGTCACAAAATCTCCATAAAGTTGTATTTTTAGAAAAATCATGATTTTTATGGACGCAAATTTCAGACTTGGGTTCGAACTTTAGAAGCAGTTTTCTCAGGATCTATGAGACCAAATTGGCTGAAATTAAGGAAAAGTGATAAGAAGAATGGTACAAATCGAAATCAATCAGAAAATCACCATACATTTGTATTTTAAGAAAAATCATCTTTTTTATGGAGGCTAATTTGAGACTTGGGTTCGAACTTTGCAAGCAGTTTTCTCAGGTTTTATGGGACCAAACGGGCTGAAATATCGGAATAGTGATAAGAATCGCTTTCCAAATCGAATTCAGTCACAAAATCTCCATAAAAATGTTTTTTAAGAAAAATCATCATTTTTATTGAGGCTTATTTGAGACTTGGGTTCGAACTTTGCAAGCAGTTTTCTCAGGTTCTATGGGACCAAATTGGCTGAAATATTGGAATAGTGATAAAAATCGCTATCAAATCGAATTCAGTCACAAAATCTCCATAAAGTTGTGTTATAAGAAAAATTATGAATTTTATAGACGCTAATTTCAGACTTGGGTTCGAACTTTAGAAGCAGTTTTCTCAGGATCTATGAGACCAAATTGGCTGAAATTAAGGAAAAGTGATATGAAGAATGGTACAAATCGAAATCAATCAGAAAATCACCATACATTTGTATTTTAAGAAAAATCATCTTTTTTATGGAGGCTAATTTGAGACTTGGGTTCGAACTTTGCAAGCAGTTTTCACAGGTTTTATGGGACCAAACGGGTTGAAATATTGGAATAGTGATAAGAATCGTTAACCAAATCGAACTCAGTCAAAAAATCTTCATAAAGTCGTATTTTTAGAAAAATCATGATTTTTATTGAGGCTTATTTGAGACTTGGGTTCGAACTTTGCAAGCAGTTTTCTCAGGTTCTATGGGACCAAATTGGCTGAAATATTGGAATAGTGATAAAAATCGCTATCAAATCGAATTCAGTCACAAAATCTCCATAAAGTTGTGTTATAAGAAAAATTATGAATTTTATAGACGCTAATTTCAGACTTGGGTTCGAACTTTAGAAGCAGTTTTCTCAGGATCTATGAGACCAAATTGGCTGAAATTAAGGAAAAATGATAAGAAGAATGGTACAAATCGAAATCAATCAGAAAATCACTATACATTTGTATTTTAAGAAAAATCATCTTTTTTATGGAGGCTAATTTGAGACTTGGGTTCGAACTTTGCAAGCAGTTTTCACAGGTTTTATGGGACCAAACGGGTTGAAATATTGGAATAGTGATAAGAATCGTTACCCAAATCGAACTCAGTCACAAAATCTTCATAATGTCGTATTTTTAGAAAAATCATGATTTTTATGGAAGCTAATTTCAGACTTGGGTTCGAACTTTGGATGCAGTTTTCTCAGGTTCTATGGGAAGAATTTGGCTGAAATATTGGAATAGTGATAAGAATCGCTATCCAAATCGAATTCAGTCACAAAATCTCCATAAAGTTGTATTTTTAGAAAAATCATGATTTTTATGGACGCTAATTTCAGACTTGAATTCGAACTTTAGAAGCAGTTTTCTCAGGATCTATGAGACCAAATTGGCTGAAATTAAGGAAAAGTGATAAGAAGAATGGTACAAATCGAAATCAATCAGAAAATCACCATACATTTGTGTTTTAAGAAAAATCATCTTTTTTATGGAGGCTAATTTGAGACTTGGGTTCGAACTTTGCAAGCAGTTTTCTCAGGTTTTATGGGACCAAACGGGCCGAAATATCGGAATAGTGATAAGAATCGCTTTCCAAATCGAATTCAGTCACAAAATCTCCATAAAAATGTTTTTTAAGAAAAATCATCATTTTTATTGAGGCTTATTTGAGACTTGGGTTCGAACTTTGCAAGCAGTTTTCTCAGGTTTTATGGGACCAAACGGGCTGAAATATTGGAATAGTGATAAGAATCGTTACCCAAATCGAACTCAGTCACAAAATTTTCATAAAGTTGTATTTTTAGAAAAATCATTATTTTTATGGACGCTAATTTCAGACTTGGGTTCGAACTTTGGATGCAGTTTTCTCAGGTTCTATGGGACCAAATTGGCTGAAATATTGGAATAGTGATAAAAATCGCTATCAAATCGAATTCAGTCACAAAATCTCCATAAAGTTGTTTTATAAGAAAAATTATGAATTTTATAGACGCTAATTTCAGACTTGGGTTCGAACTTTAGAAGCAGTTTTCTCAGGATCTATGAGACCAAATTGGCTGAAATTAAGGAAAAGTGATAAGAAGAATGGTTTAAATCGAAATCAATCAGAAAATCACCATACATTTGTATTTTAGAAAAATAATTTATTTTATGGAGGCTAATTTGAGACTTGGGTTCGAACTTTGCAAGCAGTTTTCTCAGGTTTTATGGGACCAAACGGGCTGAAATATTGGAATAGTGATAAGAATCGTTACCCAAATCGAACTCAGTCACGAAATCTTCATAAAGTTGTATTTTTAGAAAAATCATGATTTTTATGGACGCTAATTTCAGACTTGGGTTCGAACTTTGGATGCAGTTTTATCAGGTTCTATGGGACCAAATTGGCTGAAATATTGGAATAGTGATAAGAATCGCTATCCAAACCGAATTCAGTCACAAAATCTCCATAAAGTTGTATTTTTAGAAAAATCATGATTTTTATGGACGCTAATTTCAGACTTGGGTTCGAACCTTAGAAGCAGTTTTCTCAGGATCTATGAGACCAAATTGGCTGAAATTAAGGAAAAGTGATAAGAAGAATGGTACAAATCGAAATCAATCAGAAAATCACCATACATTTGTATTTTAAGAAAAATCATCTTTTTTATGGAGGCTAATTTGAGACTTGGGTTCGAACTTTGCAAGCAGTTTTCTCAGGTTTTATGGGACCAAACGGGCTGAAATATCGGAATAGTGATAAGAATCGCTTTCCAAATCGAATTCAGTCACAAAATATCTATAAAAATGTTTTTTAAGAAAAATCATCATTTTTATTGAGGCTTATTTGAGACTTGGGTTCGAACTTTGCAAGCAGTTTTCTCAGGTTCTATGGGACCAAATTGGCTGAAATATTGGAATAGTGATAAAAATCGCTATCAAATCAAATTCAGTCACAAAATCTCCATAAAGTTGTATTTTTCGAAAAATCATGATTTTTATGGACGCTAATTTCAGACTTGGGTTCGAACTTTAGAAGCAGTTTTCTCAGGATCTATGAAACCAAATTGGCTGAAATTAAGGAAAAGTGATAAGAAGAATGGTACAAATCGAAATCAATCAGAAAATCACCATACATTTGTATTTTAAGAAAAATCATCTTTTTTATGGAGGCTAATTTGAGACTTGGGTTCGAACTTTGCAAGCAGTTTTCTCAGGTTTTATGGGACCAAACGGGCCGAAATATCGGAATAGTGATAAGAATCGCTTTCCAAATCGAATTCAGTCACAAAATCTCCATAAAAATGTTTTTTAAGAAAAATCATCATTTTTATTGAGGCTTATTTGAGACTTGGGTTCGAACTTTGCAAGCAGTTTTCACAGGTTTTATGGGACCAATCGGGTTGAAATATTGGAATAGTGATAAGAATCGTTACCCAAATCGAACTCAGTCACAAAATCTTCATAAAGTTGTAGTTTTAGAAAAATCATGATTTTTATGGAAGCTAATTTCAGACTTGGGTTCGATTTTTGGATGCAGTTTTCTCAGGTTCTATGGGACCAATTTGGCTGAAATATTGGAATAGTGATAAGAATCGTTACCCAAATCGAACTCAGTCACGAAATCTTCATAAAGTTGTATTTTTAGAAAAATCATGATTTTTATGGACGCTAATTTCATACTTGGGTTCGAACTTTGGATGCAGTTTTATCAGGTTCTATGGGACCAAATTGGCTGAAATATTGGAATAGTGATAAGAATCGCTATCCAAACCGAATTCAGTCACAAACTCTCCATAAAGTTGTATAATTTGAAAAATTATGATTTTTATGGACGCTAATTTCAGACTTGGGTTCGAACTTTGGAAGCAGTTTTCTCAGGTTCTATGCGACCAACCTTACTGAAATTTTGAAATAGTGATAAGAATCGCTATCCAAATCGATATTCAGTCACAAAATCTGCATAAAGTTGTATTTTTAGAAAAATCATGATTTTTATGGACGCTAATTTCAGACTTGGGTTCGAACTTTAGAAGCAGTTTTCTCAGGATCTATGAGACCAAATTGGCTGAAATTAAGGAAAAGTGATAAGAAGAATGGTACAAATCGAAATCAATCAGAAAATCACCATACATTTGTATGTTAAGAAAAATCTTCTTTTTTATGGAGGCTAATTTGAGACTTAGGTTCGAACTTTGCAAGCAGTTTTCTCAGGTTTTATGGGACCAAACGGGCTGAAATATCGGAATAGTGATAAGAATCGCTTTCCAAATCGAATTCAGTCACAAAATCTCCATAAAAATGTTTTTTAAGAAAAATCATCATTTTTATTGAGGCTTATTTGAGACTTGGGTTCGAACTTTGCAAGCAGTTTTCTCAGGTTCTATGGGACCAAATTGGCTGAAATATTGGAATAGTGATAAAAATCGCTATCCAAATCGAATTCAGTCACAAAATCTCCATAAAGTTGTATTTTTAGAAAAATCATGATTTTTATGGACGCTAATTTCAGACTTGGGTTCGAACTTTAGAAGCAAATTTCTCAGGATCTATGACACCAAATTGGCTGAAATTAAGGAAAAGTGATAAGAAGAATGGTTTAAATCGAAATCAATCAGAAAATCACCATACATTTGTATTTTAGAAAAATCATTTATTTTATGGAGGCTAATTTGAGACTTGGGTTCGAACTTTGCAAGCAGTTTTCTCAGGTTTTATGGGACCAAACGGGCTGAAATATTGGAATAGTGATAAGAATCGTTACCCAAATCGAACTCAGTCACGAAATCTTCATAAAGTTGTATTTTTAGAAAAATCATGATTTTTATGGACGCTAATTTCAGACTTGGGTTCGAACTTTGGATGCAGTTTTATCAGGTTCTATGGGACCAAATTGGCTGAAATTTAGGAAAAGTCATAAGAAGCCTGGTAAAAATCGAAATCAATCAGAAAATCACCATGCATTTTTATTTTAAGAAAAATCATCTTTTTTATGGAGGCTAATTTGAGACTTGGGTTCGAACTTTGCAAGCAGTTTTCTCAGGTTTTATGGGACGAAACGGGCTGAAATATTGGAATAGTGATAAGAATCGCTATCCAAATCGAAATCAATCAGAAAATCACCATACATTTGTATTTTCAGAAAAATCATCTTTTTTATGGAGGCTAATTTGAGACTTGGGTTCGAACTTTGCAAGCAGTTTTCTCAGGTTTTATGGGACCAAACGGGCTGAAATATTGGAATAGTGATAAGAATCGCTATCCAAATCGAATTCAGTCATAAACACTCCATTAAAATGTTTTTTAAGAAAAATCATCTTTTTTATGGAGGCTAATTTGAGACTTGGGTTCGAACTTTGCAAGCAGTTTTCTCAGGTTTTATGGGACCAAACGGGCTGAAATATTGGAATTGTGATAAGAATCGCTATCCAAATCGAATTCAGTCACAAAATCTCCATAAAGTGGTATTTTTAGAAAAATCATGATTTTTATGGACGCTAATTTCAGACTTGGGTTCGAACTTTAGAAGCAGTTTGTCACGTTATATGGGACCAAATTGGCTGAAATTTAGGAAAAGTGATAAGAAGCATGGTTCAAATCGAAATCAATCAGAAAATCACCATACATTTTTATTTTAAGAAAAATCATCTTTTTTATGGAGGCTAATTTGAGACTTGGGTTCGAACTTTGCAAGCAGTTTTGTTAGGTTTTATGGGACCAAACGGGCTGAAATATTTGAATAGTGATAAGAATCGTTACCCAAATCGAACCCAGTCACAAAATCTTCATAAAGTTGTATTTTTAGAAAAATCATGATTTTTATGGACGATTATTTCAGACTTGGGTTCGAACTTTGGATGCAGTTTTATCAGGTTCTATGGGACCAAATTGGCTGAAATTTAGGAAAAGTCATAAGAAGCCTGGTAAAAATCGAAATCAATCAGAAAATCACCATGAATTTTTATTTTAAGAAAAATCATCTTTTTTATGGAGGCTAATTTCAGACTTGTGTTCGAACTTTGGATGCAGTTTTCTCAGGTTCTATGGGACCAAATTGGCTGAATTATTGGAATAGTGATAAGAATCGTTATTCAAATCGAATTCAGTCACAAAATCTCCATAAAGTTGTATTATTAGAAAAATAATGATTTTTATAGACGCTAATTTCAGACTTGCGTTCGAACTTTAGAAGCAAATTTCTCAGGATCTATGAGACCAAATTGGCTGAAATTAAGGAAAAGTGATAAGAAGAATGGTTTAAATCGAAATCAATCAGAAAATCACCATACATTTGTATTTTCAGAAAAATCATCTATTTTATGGAGGCTAATTTGAGACTTGGGTTCGAACTTTGCAAGCAGTTTTCTCAGGTTTTATGGGACCAAACGGGCTGAAATATTGGAATAGTGATAAGAATCGGTATCCAAATCGAATTCAGTCATAAAATCTCCATAAAAATGTTTTTTAAGAAAAATCATCTTTTTTATGGGGGTAATTTGAGACTTGGGTTCGAACTTTGGAAGCAGTTTTCACAGGTTTTGTGGGACCAAACAGGCTGAAATATTGGAATAGTGATAAGAATCGTTACCCAAATCGAACTCAGTCACAAAATCTTCATTAGGTTGTATTTTTAGAAAAATCGTGATTTTTATGTACGCTATTTTCAGACTTGGGTTCGAACTTTGGAAGCAGTTTTCACAGGTTCTATGAAACCGAATTGGCTGGAATTTTTGAATAATGATAAGAATCGTTATCCAAATCGAATTCAGTCACAAAATCTCCATAAAGTTGTATAATAAGATAAATTATGATTTTTATGGACGCAAATTTCAGATTTTGGTTCGAACTTTGGAAGCAGTTTTTTCACGTTCTATGGGACCAAATTGGCTGAAATTTAGGAAAAGTGACAAGAAGAATGTTTTAAATCGAAATCAATCAGAAAATCACCATACATTTGTATTTTCAGAAAAATCATCTTTTTTATGGAGGCTAATTTGAGACTTGGGTTCGAACTTTGCAAGCAGTTTTCTCAGGTTTTATGGGACCAAACGGGCTGAAATATTGGAATAGTGATAAGAATCGCTATCCAAATCGAATTCAGTCATAAACACTCCATTAAAATGTTTTTTAAGAAAAATCATCTTTTTTATGGAGGCTAATTTGAGACTTGGGTTCGAACTTTGCAAGCAGTATTCTCAGGTTTTATGGGACCAAACGGGCTGAAATATTGGAATAGTGATAAGAATCGTTACCCAAATCGAACTCAGTCACGAAATCTTCATAAAGTTGTATTTTTAGAAAAATCATGATTTTTATGGACGCTAATTTCAGACTTGGGTTCGAACTTTGGATGCAGTTTTATCAGGTTCTATGGGACCAAATTGGCTGAAATTTAGGAAAAGTCATAAGAAGCCTGGTATAAATCGAAATCAATCAGAAAATCACCATGCATTTTTATTTTAAGAAAAATCATCTTTTTTATGGAGGCTAATTTGAGACTTGGGTTCGAACTTTGCAAGCAGTTTTCTCAGGTTTTATGGGAACAAACAGGCTGAAATATTGGAATAGTGATAAGAATCGTTACCCAAATCGAACTCAGTCACAAAATCTTCATTAAGTTGTATTTTTAGAAAAATCATTATTTTTATGGACGCTGATTTCAGACTTGGGTTCGATCTTTGGAAGCAGTTTTCTCAGGTTCAATGGGACCAAATTGGCTGAAATATTGGAATAGTGATAAGAATCGCTATCCAAATCGTATTCAGTCACAAAATCTCCATAAAGTTGTATTTTTAGAAAAATCA
Organism: Hesperophylax consimilis; assembly: GCF_061612785.1. NCBI lineage: Eukaryota > Metazoa > Arthropoda > Insecta > Trichoptera > Limnephilidae > Hesperophylax > Hesperophylax consimilis. The sequence goes on from NW_028301278.1 coordinate 12,008, forward strand.
TGATTTTTATGGACGCTAATTTCAGACTTGGGTTCGAACTTTGGAAGCAGTTTTCACAGGTTCTATGAAACCGAATTGGCTGAAATTTTTGAATAGTGATAAGAATCGTTATCCAAATCGAATTCAGTCACAAAATCTCCATAAAGTTGTATTATTAGATAAATTATGATTTTTATGGACGCAAATTTCAGATTTTGGTTCGAACTTTGGAAGCAGTTTTCTCACGTTCTATGGGACCAAATTGGCTGAAATTTAGGAAAAGTGACAAGAAGAATGTTTTAAATCGAAATCAATCAGAAAATCACCATATATTTGTATTTTCAGAAAAATCATCTTTTTTATGGAGGCTAATTTGAGACTTGGGTTCGAACTTTGCAAGCAGTTTTCTCAGGTTTTATTGGACCAAACGGGCTGAAATATTGGAATAGTGATAAGAATCGCTATCCAAATCGAAATCAATCAGAAAATCACCATACATTTGTATTTTCAGAAAAATCATCTTTTTTATGGAGGCTAATTTGAGACTTGGGTTCGAACTTTGCAAGCAGTTTTCTCAGGTTCTACGAAACCGAATTTGCTGAAATTTTTGAATAGTGATAAGAATCGTTATCCAAATCGAATTCAGTCACAAAGTCTCCATAAAGTTGTATTTTTAGAAAAATCATGATTTTTATGGACGCTAATTTCAGACTTGGGTTCGAACTTTGGATGCAGTTTTATCAGGTTCTATGGGACCAAATTGGCTGAAATATTGGAATAGTGATAACTTTGCAAGCAGTTTTCTCAGGTTTTATGGGACCAAACGGGCTGAAATATTGGAATAGTGATAAGAATCGGTATCCAAATCGAATTCAGTCATAAAATCTCCATTAAAATGTTTTTTAAGAAAAATCATCTTTTTTATGGGGGTAATTTTAGACTTGGGTTCGAACTTTGGAAGCAGTTTTCACAGGTTTTGTGGGACCAAACAGGCTGAAATATTGGAATAGTGATAAGAATCGTTACCCAAATCGAACTCAGTCACAAAATCTTCATTAGGTTGTATTTTTAGAAAAATCGTGATTTTTATGTACGCTATTTTCAGACTTGGGTTCGAACTTTGGAAGCAGTTTTCACAGGTTCTATGAAACCGAATTGGCTGAAATTTTTGAATAATGATAAGAATCGTTATCCAAATCGAATTCATTCACAAAATCTCCATAAAGTTGTATTATTAGATAAATTATGATTTTTATGGACGCAAATTTCAGATTTTGGTTCGAACTTTGGAAGCAGTTTTCTCACGTTCTATGGGACCAAATTGGCTGAAATTTAGGAAAAGTGACAAGAAGAATGTTTTAAATCGAAATCAATCAGAAAATCTCCATACATTTGTATTTTCAGAAAAATCATCTTTTTTATGGAGGCTAATTTGAGACTTGGGTTCGAACTTTGCAAGCAGTTTTCTCAGGTTTTATGGGACCAAACGGGCTGAAATATTGGAATAGTGATAAGAATCGCAATCCAAATCAAATTCAGTCATAAACACTCCATTAAAATGTTTTTTAAGAAAAATCATCTTTTTTATGGAGGCTAATTTGAGACTTGGGTTCGAACTTTGCAAGCAGTTTTCTCAGGTTTTATGGGACCAAACGGGCTGAAATATTGGAATTGTGATAAGAATCGCTATCCAAATCGAATTCAGTCACAAAATCTCCATAAAGTGGTATTTTTAGAAAAATCATGATTTTTATGGACGCTAATTTCAGACTTGGGTTCGAACTTTAGAAGCAGTTTGTCACGATATATGGGACCAAATTGGCTGAAATTTAGGAAAAGTGATAAGAAGCATGGTTCAAATCGAAATCAATCAGAAAATCACCATACATTTTTATTTTAAGAAAAATCATCTTTTTTATAGAGGCTAATTTGAGACTTGGGTTCGAACTTTGCAAGCAGTTTTGTCAGGTTTTATGGGACCAAACGGGCTGAAATATTTGAATAGTGATAAGAATCGTTACCCAAATCGAACCCAGTCACAAAATCTTCATAAAGTTGTATTTTTAGAAAAATCATGATTTTTATGGACGATTATTTCAGACTTGGGTTCGAACTTTGGATGCAGTTTTCTCAGGTTCTATGGGACCAAATTGGCTGAAATATTGGAATAGTGATAAGAATCGCTATCCAAACCGAATTCAGTCACAAACTCTCCATAAAGTTGTATTATTTGAAAAATTATGATTTTTATGGACGCTAATTTCAGACTTGGGTTCGAACTTTGGAAGCAGTTTTCTCAGGTTCTATGCGACCAACCTTACTGAAATTTTGAAATAGTGATAAGAATCGCTATCCAAATCGAATTCAGTCACAAAATCTCCATAAAGTTCTATTTTTAGAAAAATCATGATTTTTATGGACGCTAATTTCAGACTTGGGTTCGAACTTTAGAAGCGAATTTCTCAGGATCTATGAGACCAAATTGGCTGAAATTAAGGAAAAGTGATAAGAAGAATGGTTTAAATCGAAATCAATCAGAAAATCACCATACATTTGTATTTAAGAAAAATCATTTATTTTATGGAGGCTAATTTGAGACTTGGGTTCGAACTTTGCAAGCAGTTTTCTCAGGTTTTATGTGACCAAACGGGCTGAAATATTGGAATAGTGATAAGAATCGGTATCCAAATCGAATTCAGTCATAAAATCTCCATAAAAATGTTTTTTAAGAAAAATCATCTTTTTTATGGGGGTAATTTGAGACTTGGGTTCGAACTTTGGAAGCAGTTTTCACAGGTTTTGTGGGACCAAACAGGCTGAAATATTGGAATAGTGATAAGAATCGTTACCCAAATCGAACTCAGTCACAAAATCTTCATTAGGTTGTATTTTTAGAAAAATCGTGATTTTTATGTACGCTATTTTCAGACTTGGGTTCGAACTTTGGAAGCAGTTTTCACAGGTTCTATGAAACCGAATTGGCTGAAATTTTTGAATAATGATAAGAATCGTTATCCAAATCGAATTCAGTCACAAAATCTCCATAAAGTTGTATTATTAGATAAATTATGATTTTTATGGACGCAAATTTCAGATTTTGGTTCGAACTTTGGAAGCAGTTTTCTCACGTTCTATGGGACCAAATTGGCTGAAATTTAGGAAAAGTGACAAGAAGAATGTTTTAAATCGAAATCAATCAGAAAATCACCATACATTTGTATTTTCAGAAAAATCATCTTTTTTATGGAGGCTAATTTGAGACTTGGGTTCGAACTTTGCAAGCAGTTTTCTCAGGTTTTATGGGACCAAACGGGCTGAAATATTGGAATAGTGATAAGAATCGCTATCCAAATCGAATTCAGTCATAAACACTCCATTAAAATGTTCTTTAAGAAAAATCATCTTTTTTATGGAGGCTTATTTGAGACTTGGGTTCGAACTTTGCAAGCAGTTTTCTCAGGTTTTATGGGACCAAACGGGCTGAAATATTGGAATTGTGATAAGAATCGCTATCCAAATCGAATTCAGTCACAAAATCTCCATAAAGTGGTATTTTTAGAAAAATCATGATTTTTATGGACGCTAATTTCAGACTTGGGTTCGAACTTTAGAAGCAGTTTGTCACGTTATATGGGACCAAATTGGCTGAAATTTAGGAAAAGTGATAAGAAGCATGGTTCAAATCGAAATCAATCAGAAAATCACCATACATTTTTATTTTAAGAAAAATCATCTTTTTTATGGAGGCTAATTTGAGACTTGGGTTCGAACTTTGCAAGCAGTTTTGTCAGGTTTTATGGGACCAAACGGGCTGAAATATTTGAATAGTGATAAGAATCGTTACCCAAATCGAACCCAGTCACAAAATCTTCATAAAGTTGTATTTTTAGAAAAATCATGATTTTTATGGACGATTATTTCAGACTTGGGTTCGAACTTTGGATGCAGTTTTATCAGGTTCTATGGGACCAAATTGGCTGAAATTTAGGAAAAGTCATAAGAAGCCTGGTAAAAATCGAAATCAATCAGAAAATCACCATGAATTTTTATTTTAAGAAAAATCATCTTTTTTATGGAGGCTAATTTCAGACTTGTGTTCGAACTTTGGATGCAGTTTTCTCAGGTTCTATGGGACCAAATTGGCTGAATTATTGGAATAGTGATAAGAATCGTTATTCAAATCGAATTCAGTCACAAAATCTCCATAAAGTTGTATTATTAGAAAAATAATGATTTTTATAGACGCTAATTTCAGACTTGCGTTCGAACTTTAGAAGCAAATTTCTCAGGATCTATGAGACCAAATTGGCTGAAATTAAGGAAAAGTGATAAGAAGAATGGTTTAAATCGAAATCAATCAGAAAATCACCATACATTTGTATTTTCAGAAAAATCATCTATTTTATGGAGGCTAATTTGAGACTTGGGTTCGAACTTTGCAAGCAGTTTTCTCAGGTTTTATGGGACCAAACGGGCTGAAATATTGGAATAGTGATAAGAATCGGTATCCAAATCGAATTCAGTCATAAAATCTCCATAAAAATGTTTTTTAAGAAAAATCATCTTTTTTATGGGGGTAATTTGAGACTTGGGTTCGAACTTTGGAAGCAGTTTTCACAGGTTTTGTGGGACCAAACAGGCTGAAATATTGGAATAGTGATAAGAATCGTTACCCAAATCGAACTCAGTCACAAAATCTTCATTAGGTTGTATTTTTAGAAAAATCGTGATTTTTATGTACGCTATTTTCAGACTTGGGTTCGAACTTTGGAAGCAGTTTTCACAGGTTCTATGAAACCGAATTGGCTGGAATTTTTGAATAATGATAAGAATCGTTATCCAAATCGAATTCAGTCACAAAATCTCCATAAAGTTGTATAATAAGATAAATTATGATTTTTATGGACGCAAATTTCAGATTTTGGTTCGAACTTTGGAAGCAGTTTTTTCACGTTCTATGGGACCAAATTGGCTGAAATTTAGGAAAAGTGACAAGAAGAATGTTTTAAATCGAAATCAATCAGAAAATCACCATACATTTGTATTTTCAGAAAAATCATCTTTTTTATGGAGGCTAATTTGAGACTTGGGTTCGAACTTTGCAAGCAGTTTTCTCAGGTTTTATGGGACCAAACGGGCTGAAATATTGGAATAGTGATAAGAATCGCTATCCAAATCGAATTCAGTCATAAACACTCCATTAAAATGTTTTTTAAGAAAAATCATCTTTTTTATGGAGGCTAATTTGAGACTTGGGTTCGAACTTTGCAAGCAGTATTCTCAGGTTTTATGGGACCAAACGGGCTGAAATATTGGAATAGTGATAAGAATCGTTACCCAAATCGAACTCAGTCACGAAATCTTCATAAAGTTGTATTTTTAGAAAAATCATGATTTTTATGGACGCTAATTTCAGACTTGGGTTCGAACTTTGGATGCAGTTTTATCAGGTTCTATGGGACCAAATTGGCTGAAATTTAGGAAAAGTCATAAGAAGCCTGGTATAAATCGAAATCAATCAGAAAATCACCATGCATTTTTATTTTAAGAAAAATCATCTTTTTTATGGAGGCTAATTTGAGACTTGGGTTCGAACTTTGCAAGCAGTTTTCTCAGGTTTTATGGGAACAAACAGGCTGAAATATTGGAATAGTGATAAGAATCGTTACCCAAATCGAACTCAGTCACAAAATCTTCATTAAGTTGTATTTTTAGAAAAATCATTATTTTTATGGACGCTGATTTCAGACTTGGGTTCGATCTTTGGAAGCAGTTTTCTCAGGTTCAATGGGACCAAATTGGCTGAAATATTGGAATAGTGATAAGAATCGCTATCCAAATCGTATTCAGTCACAAAATCTCCATAAAGTTGTATTTTTAGAAAAATCATGATTTTTATGGACGCTAATTTCAGACTTGGGTTCGAACTTTGGAAGCAGTTTTCACAGGTTCTATGAAACCGAATTGGCTGAAATTTTTGAATAGTGATAAGAATCGTTATCCAAATCGAATTCAGTCACAAAATCTCCATAAAGTTGTATTATTAGATAAATTATGATTTTTATGGACGCAAATTTCAGATTTTGGTTCGAACTTTGGAAGCAGTTTTCTCACGTTCTATGGGACCAAATTGGCTGAAATTTAGGAAAAGTGACAAGAAGAATGTTTTAAATCGAAATCAATCAGAAAATCACCATATATTTGTATTTTCAGAAAAATCATCTTTTTTATGGAGGCTAATTTGAGACTTGGGTTCGAACTTTGCAAGCAGTTTTCTCAGGTTTTATTGGACCAAACGGGCTGAAATATTGGAATAGTGATAAGAATCGCTATCCAAATCGAAATCAATCAGAAAATCACCATACATTTGTATTTTCAGAAAAATCATCTTTTTTATGGAGGCTAATTTGAGACTTGGGTTCGAACTTTGCAAGCAGTTTTCTCAGGTTCTACGAAACCGAATTTGCTGAAATTTTTGAATAGTGATAAGAATCGTTATCCAAATCGAATTCAGTCACAAAGTCTCCATAAAGTTGTATTTTTAGAAAAATCATGATTTTTATGGACGCTAATTTCAGACTTGGGTTCGAACTTTGGATGCAGTTTTATCAGGTTCTATGGGACCAAATTGGCTGAAATATTGGAATAGTGATAACTTTGCAAGCAGTTTTCTCAGGTTTTATGGGACCAAACGGGCTGAAATATTGGAATAGTGATAAGAATCGGTATCCAAATCGAATTCAGTCATAAAATCTCCATTAAAATGTTTTTTAAGAAAAATCATCTTTTTTATGGGGGTAATTTTAGACTTGGGTTCGAACTTTGGAAGCAGTTTTCACAGGTTTTGTGGGACCAAACAGGCTGAAATATTGGAATAGTGATAAGAATCGTTACCCAAATCGAACTCAGTCACAAAATCTTCATTAGGTTGTATTTTTAGAAAAATCGTGATTTTTATGTACGCTATTTTCAGACTTGGGTTCGAACTTTGGAAGCAGTTTTCACAGGTTCTATGAAACCGAATTGGCTGAAATTTTTGAATAATGATAAGAATCGTTATCCAAATCGAATTCATTCACAAAATCTCCATAAAGTTGTATTATTAGATAAATTATGATTTTTATGGACGCAAATTTCAGATTTTGGTTCGAACTTTGGAAGCAGTTTTCTCACGTTCTATGGGACCAAATTGGCTGAAATTTAGGAAAAGTGACAAGAAGAATGTTTTAAATCGAAATCAATCAGAAAATCTCCATACATTTGTATTTTCAGAAAAATCATCTTTTTTATGGAGGCTAATTTGAGACTTGGGTTCGAACTTTGCAAGCAGTTTTCTCAGGTTTTATGGGACCAAACGGGCTGAAATATTGGAATAGTGATAAGAATCGCAATCCAAATCAAATTCAGTCATAAACACTCCATTAAAATGTTTTTTAAGAAAAATCATCTTTTTTATGGAGGCTAATTTGAGACTTGGGTTCGAACTTTGCAAGCAGTTTTCTCAGGTTTTATGGGACCAAACGGGCTGAAATATTGGAATTGTGATAAGAATCGCTATCCAAATCGAATTCAGTCACAAAATCTCCATAAAGTGGTATTTTTAGAAAAATCATGATTTTTATGGACGCTAATTTCAGACTTGGGTTCGAACTTTAGAAGCAGTTTGTCACGATATATGGGACCAAATTGGCTGAAATTTAGGAAAAGTGATAAGAAGCATGGTTCAAATCGAAATCAATCAGAAAATCACCATACATTTTTATTTTAAGAAAAATCATCTTTTTTATAGAGGCTAATTTGAGACTTGGGTTCGAACTTTGCAAGCAGTTTTGTCAGGTTTTATGGGACCAAACGGGCTGAAATATTTGAATAGTGATAAGAATCGTTACCCAAATCGAACCCAGTCACAAAATCTTCATAAAGTTGTATTTTTAGAAAAATCATGATTTTTATGGACGATTATTTCAGACTTGGGTTCGAACTTTGGATGCAGTTTTCTCAGGTTCTATGGGACCAAATTGGCTGAAATATTGGAATAGTGATAAGAATCGCTATCCAAACCGAATTCAGTCACAAACTCTCCATAAAGTTGTATTATTTGAAAAATTATGATTTTTATGGACGCTAATTTCAGACTTGGGTTCGAACTTTGGAAGCAGTTTTCTCAGGTTCTATGCGACCAACCTTACTGAAATTTTGAAATAGTGATAAGAATCGCTATCCAAATCGAATTCAGTCACAAAATCTCCATAAAGTTCTATTTTTAGAAAAATCATGATTTTTATGGACGCTAATTTCAGACTTGGGTTCGAACTTTAGAAGCGAATTTCTCAGGATCTATGAGACCAAATTGGCTGAAATTAAGGAAAAGTGATAAGAAGAATGGTTTAAATCGAAATCAATCAGAAAATCACCATACATTTGTATTTAAGAAAAATCATTTATTTTATGGAGGCTAATTTGAGACTTGGGTTCGAACTTTGCAAGCAGTTTTCTCAGGTTTTATGTGACCAAACGGGCTGAAATATTGGAATAGTGATAAGAATCGGTATCCAAATCGAATTCAGTCATAAAATCTCCATAAAAATGTTTTTTAAGAAAAATCATCTTTTTTATGGGGGTAATTTGAGACTTGGGTTCGAACTTTGGAAGCAGTTTTCACAGGTTTTGTGGGACCAAACAGGCTGAAATATTGGAATAGTGATAAGAATCGTTACCCAAATCGAACTCAGTCACAAAATCTTCATTAGGTTGTATTTTTAGAAAAATCGTGATTTTTATGTACGCTATTTTCAGACTTGGGTTCGAACTTTGGAAGCAGTTTTCACAGGTTCTATGAAACCGAATTGGCTGAAATTTTTGAATAATGATAAGAATCGTTATCCAAATCGAATTCAGTCACAAAATCTCCATAAAGTTGTATTATTAGATAAATTATGATTTTTATGGACGCAAATTTCAGATTTTGGTTCGAACTTTGGAAGCAGTTTTCTCACGTTCTATGGGACCAAATTGGCTGAAATTTAGGAAAAGTGACAAGAAGAATGTTTTAAATCGAAATCAATCAGAAAATCACCATACATTTGTATTTTCAGAAAAATCATCTTTTTTATGGAGGCTAATTTGAGACTTGGGTTCGAACTTTGCAAGCAGTTTTCTCAGGTTTTATGGGACCAAACGGGCTGAAATATTGGAATAGTGATAAGAATCGCTATCCAAATCGAATTCAGTCATAAACACTCCATTAAAATGTTCTTTAAGAAAAATCATCTTTTTTATGGAGGCTTATTTGAGACTTGGGTTCGAACTTTGCAAGCAGTTTTCTCAGGTTTTATGGGACCAAACGGGCTGAAATATTGGAATTGTGATAAGAATCGCTATCCAAATCGAATTCAGTCACAAAATCTCCATAAAGTGGTATTTTTAGAAAAATCATGATTTTTATGGACGCTAATTTCAGACTTGGGTTCGAACTTTAGAAGCAGTTTGTCACGTTATATGGGACCAAATTGGCTGAAATTTAGGAAAAGTGATAAGAAGCATGGTTCAAATCGAAATCAATCAGAAAATCACCATACATTTTTATTTTAAGAAAAATCATCTTTTTTATGGAGGCTAATTTGAGACTTGGGTTCGAACTTTGCAAGCAGTTTTGTCAGGTTTTATGGGACCAAACGGGCTGAAATATTTGAATAGTGATAAGAATCGTTACCCAAATCGAACCCAGTCACAAAATCTTCATAAAGTTGTATTTTTAGAAAAATCATGATTTTTATGGACGATTATTTCAGACTTGGGTTCGAACTTTGGATGCAGTTTTCTCAGGTTCAATGGGACCAAATTGGCTGAAATATTGGAATAGTGATAAGAATCGCTATCCAAACCGAATTCAGTCACAAACTCTCCATAAAGTTGTATTATTTGAAAAATTATGATTTTTATGGACGCTAATTTCAGACTTGGGTTCGAACTTTGGAAGCAGTTTTCTCAGGTTCTATGCGACCAACCTTACTGAAATTTTGAAATAGTGATAAGAATCGCTATCCAAATCGAATTCAGTCACAAAATATCCATAAAGTTGTATTTTTAGAAAAATCATGATATTTATGGACGCTAATTTCAGACTTGGGTTCGAACTTTAGAAGCAGTTTTCTCAGGATCTATGAGACCAAATTGGCTGAAATTAAGGAAAAGTGATAAGAAGAATGGTACAAATCGAAATCAATCAGAAAATCACCATATATTTGTATTTGAAGAAAAATCATCTTTTTTATGGAGGCTAATTTGAGACTTGGGTTCGAACTTTGCAAGCAGTTTTCACAGGTTTTATGGGACCAAACGGGTTGAAATATTGGAATAGTGATAAGAATCGTTACCCAAATCGAACTCAGTCACAAAATCTTCATAAAGGTTTATTTTTAGAAAAATCATGATTTTTATGGAAGCTAATTTCAAACTTGGGTTCGAACTTTGGATGCAGTTTTCTCAGGTTCTATGGGACCAATTTGGCTGAAATTTAGGAAAAGTCATAAGAAGCCTGGTAAAAATCGAAATCAATCAGAAAATCACCATGCATTTGTATTTTGAGAAAAATCATCTTTTTATGGAGGCTAGTTTGAGACTTGGGTTCGAACTTTGCAAGCAGTTTATCAGGTTTTATGGGACCAAACGGGCTGAAATATTGGAATAGTAATAAGAATAGTTATCCAAATCGACTTCAGTCACAAAATCTCCATAAAGTTCTATTTTTAGAAAAATCATGATTTTTATGGACGCCAATTTCAGACTTGGGTTCGAACTTTGGATGCAGTTTTATCAGGTTCTATGGGACCAATTTGGCCGAAATTTAGGAAAAGTGATAAGAAGCAAGGTTCAAATCGAAATCAATCAGAAAATCACCATACATTTTTATTTTAAGAAAAATCATCTTTTTTATGGAGGCTAATTTGAGACTTGGGTTCGAACTTTGCAAGCAGTTTTCACAGGTTTTATGGGACCAAACGGGTTGAAATATTGGAATAGTGATAAGAATCGTTACCCAAATCGAACTCAGTCACAAAATCTTCATAAAGTTGTATTTTTAGAAAAATCATGATTTTTATGGAAGCTAATTTCAGACTTGGGTTCGAACTTTGGATGCAGTTTTCTCAGGTTCTATGGGACAAATTTGGCTGAAATATTGGAATAGTGATGAGAATCGCTATCCAAATCGAATTCAGTCACAAAATCTCCATAAAGTTCTATTTTTAGAAAAATCATGATTTTTATGGACGCTAATTTCAGACTTGGGTTCGAACTTTAGAAGCAAATTTCTCAGGATCTATGAGACCAAATTGGCTGAAATTAAGGAAAAGTGATAAGAAGAATGGTTTAAATCGAAATCAATCAGAAAATCACCATACATTTGTATTTTAGAAAAATCATTTATTTTATGGAGGCTAATTTGAGACTTGGGTTCGAACTTTGCAAGCAGTTTTCTCAGGTTTTATGGGACCAAACGGGCTGAAATATTGGAATAGTGATAAGAATCGTTACCCAAATCGAACTCAGTCACAAAATCTTCATAAAATTGTATTTTAAGAAAAATCATGATTTTTATGGAAGCTAATTTGAGACTTGGGTTCGAACTTTGGATGCAGTTTTCTCAGGTTCTATGGGAAGAATTTGGCTGAAATATTGGAATAGTGATAAGAATCGCTATCCAAATCGAATTCAGTCACAAAATCTCCATAAAGTTGTATTTTTAGAAAAATCATGATTTTTATGGACGCTAATTTCAGACTTGAATTCGAACTTTAGAAGCAGTTTTCTCAGGATCTATGAGACCAAATTGGCTGAAATTAAGGAAAAGTGATAAGAAGAATGGCACAAATCGAAATCAATCAGAAAATCACCATACATTTGTATTTTAAGAAAAATCATCTTTTTTATGGAGGCTAATTTGAGACTTGGGTTCGAACTTTGCAAGCAGTTTTCTCAGGTTTTATGGGACCAAACGGGCCGAAATATCGGAATAGTGATAAGAATCGCTTTCCAAATCGAATTCAGTCACAAAATCTCCATAAAAATGTTTTTTAAGAAAAATCATCATTTTTATTGAGGCTTATTTGAGACTTGGGTTCGAACTTTGCAAGCAGTTTTCTCAGGTTTTATGGGACCAAACGGGCTGAAATATTGGAATAGTGATAAGAATCGTTACCCAAATCGAACTCAGTCACAAAATTTTCATAAAGTTGTATTTTTAGAAAAATCATTATTTTTATGGACGCTAATTTCAGACTTGGGTTCGAACTTTGGATGCAGTTTTCTCAGGTTCTATGGGACCAAATTGGCTGAAATATTGGAATAGTGATAAAAATCGCTATTAAATCGAATTCAGTCACAAAATCTCCATAAAGTTGTATTATAAGAAAAATTATGAATTTTATAGACGCTAATTTCAGACTTGGGTTCGAACTTTAGAAGCAGTTTTCTCAGGATTTATGAGACCAAATTGGCTGAAATTAAGGAAAAGTGATAAGAAGAATGGTACAAATCGAAATCAATCAGAAAATCACCATACATTTGTATTTTAAGAAAAATCATCTTTTTTATGGAGGCTAATTTGAGACTTGGGTTCGAACTTTGCAAGCAGTTTTCACAGGTTTTATGGGACCAAACGGGCTGAAATATTGGAATAGTGATAAGAATCGTTACCCAAATCGAACTCAGTCACAAAATCTTCATAAAGTTGTATTTTTAGAAAAATCATGATTTTTATGGAAGCTAATTTCAGACTTGGGTTCGAACTTTGGATGCAGTTTTCTCAGGTTCTATGGGACCAATTTGGCTGAAATATTGAAAAAGTGATAAGAATCGCTATCCAAATCGAATTCAGTCACAAAATCTCCATAAAGTTGTATTATAAGAAAAATTATGATTTTTATAGACGCTAATTTCAGACTTGGGTTCGAACTTTAGAAGCAGTTTTCTCAGGTTCTGTGAGACCAAATTGGCTGAAATTAAGGAAAAATTATAAGAAGCATGGTACAAATCGAAATCAATCAGAAAATCACCACACATTTGTATTTTCAGAAAAATCATCTATTTTATGGAGGCTAATTTCAGACTTGGGTTCGAACTTTGGATGCAGTTTTCTCAGGTTTTATCGGACCAACCTTACTGAAATTTTGAAATAGTGATAAGAATCGCTACCTAAATCGAACCCAGTAACAAAATCTTCATAAAGTTGTATTTTTAGAAAAATCATGATTTTTATGGACGCTAATTTCAGACTTGGGTTCGAACTTTGGATGCAGTTTTCTCAGGTTTTATGGGACCAAACGGGCTGAAATATCAGAATAGTGATAAGAATCGCTTTCCAAATCGAATTCAGTCACAAAATCTCCATAAAAATGTTTTTTAAGAAAAATCATTTTTTTTATGGAGGCTTATTTGAGACTTGGGTTCGAACTTTGCAAGCAGTTTTCTCAGGTTTTATGGGACCAAACGGGCTGAAATATTGGAATAGTGATAAGAATCGTTACCCAAATCGAACTCAGTCACAAAATCTTCATAAAGTTGTATTTTTAGAAAAATCATGATTTTTATGGACGCTAATTTCAGACTTGGGTTCGAACTTTGGATGCAGTTTTCTCAGGTTCTATGGGACCAGTTTGGCTGAATTATTGGAATAGTGATAATAATCGCTATCCAAATCGAATTCAGTCACAAAATCTCCATTTCTATTTTAAGAAAAATCATCTTTTTTATGGAGGCTAATTTGAGACTTGGGTTCGAACTTTGCAAGCAGTTTTCACAGGTTTTATGGGACCAAACGGGCTGAAATATTGGAATAGTGATATTCTTATTCTTATGGTAACGATTCTTCGTTACCCAAATCGAACTCAGTAACAAAATCTTCATAAAGTTGTATTTTTAGAAAAATCATGATTTTTATGGACGCTAATTTCAGACTTGGGTTCGAACTTTGGATGCAGTTTTCTCAGGTTCTATGGGACCAAATTGGCTGAAATATTGGAATAGTGATAAGAATCGCTATCCAAATCGAATTCAGTCACAAAATCTCCATAAAGTTGTATATTTAGAAAAATCATGATTTTTATGGACGCTCATTTCAGACTTGGGTTCGAATGTAAGAAGCAGTTTTCTCAGGATCTATGAGACCAAATTGGCTGAAATTAAGGAAAAAAGATAAGAAGAATGGTACAAATCGAAATCAATCAGAAAATCACCATACATTTGTATTTTAAGAAAAATCATCTTTTTTATTGAGGCTAATTTGAGACTTGGGTTCGAACTTTGCAAGCAGTTTTCTCAGGTTTTATGGGACCTGGCTATTGGAAATTTCCCTTATCGGAAATTGGCTGAAATTAAGGAAAAGTTATAAGAAGCATGGTACAAATCGAAATCAATCAGAAAATCACCACACATTTGTATTTTCAGAAAAATCATCTATTTTATGGAGGCTAATTTCAGACTTGGGTTCGAACTTTAGAAGCAGTTTTCTCAGGTTCTGTGAGACCAAATTGGCTGAAATTAAGGAAAAATTATAAGAAGCATGGTACAAATCGAAATCAATCAGAAAATCACCACACATTTGTATTTTCAGAAAAATCATCTATTTTATGGAGGCTAATTTCAGACTTGGGTTCGAACTTTGGATGCAGTTTTCTCAGGTTTTATCGGACCAACCTTACTGAAATTTTGAAATAGTGATAAGAATCGCTACCTAAATCGAACCCAGTAACAAAATCTTCATAAAGTTGTATTTTTAGAAAAATCATGATTTTTATGGACGCTAATTTCAGACTTGGGTTCGAACTTTGGATGCAGTTTTCTCAGGTTTTATGGGACCAAACGGGCTGAAATATCAGAATAGTGATAAGAATCGCTTTCCAAATCGAATTCAGTCACAAAATCTCCATAAAAATGTTTTTTAAGAAAAATCATTTTTTTTATGGAGGCTTATTTGAGACTTGGGTTCGAACTTTGGAAGCAGTTTTCACAGGTTCTACGAAACCGAATTTGCTGAAATTTTTGAATAGTGATAAGAATCGTTATCCAAATCGAATTCAGTCACAAAGTCTCCATAAAGTTGTATTATTAGAAAAATTATGATTTTTATGGACGCAAAATTCAGATTTTGGTTCGAACTTTGGAAGCAGTTTTCTCAGGTTCTATGGGACCAAATTGGCTGAAATTTAAAAAAAGTGATAAGAAGCATGGTAATAATCGAAATCAATCAGAAAATCACCACACATTTGTATTTTTTAGAAAAATCATCTTTTTTATGGAGGCAAATTTGAGACTTGGGTTCGAACTTTGCAAGCAATTTTCTCAGGTTTTATGGGACCAAACGGGCTGAAATATTGGAATAGTGATAAGAATCGCTATCCAAATCGTATTCAGTCACAAAATCTCCATAAAGTTGTATTATTAGAAAAATTATGATTTTTATAGACGCTAATTTCAGACTTGAGTTCGAACTTTTGAAGCAGTTTTCTAAGGTTCTTTGATACCAAATTGGCTGAAATTAAGGAAAAGTGATAAGAAGCATGGTTCAAATCGAAATCAATCAGAAAATCACCATACATTTGTATTTTAAGAAAAATCATCTTTTTTATGGAGGCTAATTTGAGACTTCGGTTCGAACTTTGCAAGCAGTTTTCTCAGGTTTTATGGGACCAAACGGGCTGAAATATTGGAATTGTGATAAGAATCGCTATCCAAATCGAATTCAGTCACAAAATCTCCATAAAGTTGTATTTTTAGAAAAATCATGATTTTTATGGACGCTAATTTCAGACTTGGGTTCGAACTTTAGAAGCAGTTTGTCACGTTATATGGGACCAAATTGGCTGAAATTTAGGAAAAGTGATAAGAAGCATGGTTCAAATCGAAATCAATCAGAAAATCACCATACATTTGTATTTTAAGAAAAATCATCTTTTTTATGGAGGCTAATTTGAAACTTGGGTCCGAATTTTGCAAGCAGTTTTCTCAGGTTTTATCGGACCAAACGGGCTGAAATATTGGAATAGTGATAAGAATCGCTACCCAAATCGAACTCAGTCACAAAATCTCCATAAAGTTGTATTTTTAGAAAAATCATGATTTTTATGGACGCTAATTTCAGACTTGGGTTCGAACTTTGGATGCAAATTTTTCAGGTTCTATGGGACCAAATTGGCTGAAATATTGGAATAGTGATAAGAATCGCTATCCAAACCGAATTCAGTCACAAACTCTCCATAAAGTTGTATTATTTGAAAAATTATGATTTTTATGGACGCTAATTTCAGACTTGGGTTCGAACTTTGGAAGCAGTTTTCTCAGGTTCTATGCGACCAACCTTACTGAAATTTTTAAATAGTGATAAGAATCGCTATCCAAATCGAATTCAGTCACAAAATCTCCATAAAGTTGTATTTTTAGAAAAATCATGATTTTTATGGACGCTAATTTCAGACTTGGGTTCGAACTTTGGATGCAGATTTCTCAGGTTTTATCGGACCAACCTTACTGAAATTTTGAAATAGTGATAAGAATCGCTACCCAAATCGAACCCAGTCACAAAATCTTCATAAAGTTGTATTCTTAGAAAAATCATGATTTTTATGGACGCTAATTTCAGACTTGGGTTCGAACTTTGGATTCAGTTTTCTATGGTTCTATGGGACCAAATTGGCTGAAATATTGGAATAGTGATAAGAATCGCTATCCAAATCGAATTCAGTCACAAAATCTCCATAAAGTTGTATTATTAGAAAAATTATGATTTTTATAGACGCTAATTTCAGACTTGGGTTCGAACTTTTGAAGCAGTTTTCTAAGGTTCTTTGATACCAAATTGGCTGAAATTAAGGAAAAGTTATAAGAAGCATGGTACAAATCGAAATCAATCAGAAAATCACCACACATTTGTATTTTCAGAAAAATCATCTTTTTTATGGAGGCTAATTTCAGACTTGTGTTCGAACTTTGGATGCAGTTTTCTCAGGTTCTATGGGACCAAATTGGCTGAAATATTGGAATAGTGATAAAAATCGGTATCCAAATCGAATTCAGTCATAAAATCTCCATAAAAATGTTTTTTAAGAAAAATCACCTTTTTTATGGAGGCTAATTTGAGACTTGGGTTCGAACTTTGGAAGCAGTTTTCACAGGTTCTACGAAACCGAATTTGCTGAAATTTTTGAATAGTGATAAGAATCGTTATCCAAATCGAATTCAGTCACAAAATCTCCATCAAGTGGTATTTTTAGAAAAATCATGATTTTTATGGAGGCTTATTTCAGAATTGGGTTCGAACTTTAGAAGCAGTTTTCTAAGGTTCTTTGATACCAAATTGGCTGATATTAAGGAAAAGTGATAAGAAGCATGGTTCAAATCGAAATCAATCAGAAAATCACCATACATTTGTATTTTAAGAAAAATCATCTTTTTTATGGAGGCTAATTTGAGACTTGGGTTCGAACTTTGCAAGCAGTTTTCTCAGGTTTTATGGGACCAAACGGGCTGAAATATCGGAGTAGTGATAAAAATCGCTTTCCAAATCGAATTCATTCACAAAATCTCCATAAAAATGTTTTTTAAGAAAAATCATCATTTTTATGGAGGCTTATTTGAGACTTGGGTTCGAACTTTGCAAGCAGTTTTCTCAGGTTTTATGGGACCAAACGGGCTGAAAAATTGGAATAGTGATAAGAATCGTTACCCAAATCGAACTCAGTCACAAAATCTTCATAAAGTTGTATTTTTAGAAAAATCATGATTTTTATGGAAGCTAATTTCAGACTTGGGTTCGAACTTTGGATGCAGTTTTCTCAGGTTCTATGGGACCAATTTGGCTGAAATATTGGAATAGTGATAAGAATCGCTATCCAAATCGAATTCAGTCACAAAATCTCCATAAAGTTGTATTATTAGAAAAATTATGATTTTTATAGACGCTAATTTCAGACTTGGGTTCGAACTTTAGAAGCAGTTTTCTCAGGTTCTATGAGATTAAATTGGCAGAAATTAAGGAAAAGTTATAAGAAGCATGGTACAAATCGAAATCAATCAGAAAATCACCACACATTTGTATTTTCAGAAAAATCATCTATTTTATGGAGGCTAATTTAAGACTTGGGTTCGAACTTTGGATGCAGATTTCTCAGGTTTTATGGGACCAAACGGGCTGAAATATCGGAATAGTGATAAGAATCGTTTCCCAAATCGAACTCAGTCACAAAATCTTCATAAAGTTGTATTTTTAGAAAAATCATTATTTTTATGGACGCTAATTTCAGACTTGGGTTCGAACTTTGGATGCAGTTTTCTCAGGTTCTATGGGACCAAATTGGCTGAAATATTGGAATAGTTATAAAAATCGCTATCAAATCGAATTCAGTCACAAAATCTCCATAAATTTGTATTATAAGAAAAATTATGAATTTTATAGACGCTTATTTCAGACTTGGGTTCGAACTTTAGAAGCAGTTTTCTCAGGATCTATGAAACCAAATTTGCTGAAATTAAGGAAAAGTGATAAGAAGAATGGTACAAATCGAAATCAATCAGAAAATCACCATACATTTGTATTTTAAGAAAAATCACCTTTTTTATTGAGGCTAATTTGAGACTTGGGTTCGAACTTTGCAAGCAGTTTTCTCAGGTTTTATGGGACCAAACGGGCTGAAATATCGGAATAGTGATAATAATCGCTTTCCAAATCGAATTCAGTCACAAAATCTCCATAAAAACTTTTTTTAAGAAAAATCATCATTTTTATGGAGGCTTATTTGAGACTTTGGTTCGAATTTTGCAAGCAGTTTTCTCAGGTTTTATGGGACCAAACGGGCTGAAATATTGGAATAGAGATAAGAATCGTTACCCAAATCGAACTCGGTCACAAAATCTTCATAAAGTTGTATTTTTAGAAAAATCATTTTTTTTATGGACGCTAATTTCAGACTTGGGTTCGAACTTTAGAAGCAGTTTTCTCAGGTTCTATGAGACCAAATTGGCTGAAATTAAGGAAAAGTTATAAGAAGCATGGTACAAATCGAAATCAATCAGAAAATCACCACACATTTGTATTTTCAGAAAAATCATCTATTTTATGGAGGCTAATTTCAGACTTGGGTTCGAACTTTGGATGCAGTTTTCTCAGGTTTTATCGGACCAACCTTACTGAAATTTTGAAATAGTGATAAGAATCGCTACCCAAATCGAACCCAGTCACAAAATCTTCATAAAGTGTTATTTTTAGAAAAATCATGATTTTTATGGACGCTAATTTCAGACTTGGGTTCGAACTTTGGATGCAGTTTTCTCAGGTTCTATGGGACCAAATTGGCTGAAATATTGGAATAGTGATAAGAATCGCTATCCAAATCGAATTCAGTCACAAAATCTCCATAAAGTTGTATTTTTAGAAAAATCATGATTTTTATGGACGCTAATTTCAGACTTGGGTTCGAACTTTAGAAGCAGTTTTCTCAGGATCTATGAGACCATATGGCTGAAATTAAGGAAAAGTGAAAAGAAGAATGGTACAAATCGAAATCAATCAGAAAATCACCATACATTTGTATTTTAAGAAAAATCATCTTTTTTATGGAGGCTAATTTGAGACTTGGGTTCGAACTTTGCAAGCAGTTTTCTCGGGTTTTATGGGACCAAACGGGCTGAAATATTGGAATTGTGATAAGAATCGCTATCCAAATCGAATTCAGTCACAAAATCTCCATAAAGTTGTATTTTTAGAAAAATCATGATTTTTATGGACGCTAATTTCAGACTTGGGTTCGAACTTTAGAAGCAGTTTGTCACGTTATATGGGACCAAATTGGCTGAAATTTAGGAAAAGTGATAAGAAGCATGGTTCAAATCGAAATCAATCAGAAAATCACCATACATTTGTATTTTAAGAAAAATCATCTTTTTTATGGAGGCTAATTTGAAACTTGGGTCCGAATTTTGCAAGCAGTTTTCTCAGGTTTTATCGGACCAAACGGGCTGAAATATTGGAATAGTGATAAGAATCGCTACCCAAATCGAACTCAGTCACAAAATCTCCATAAAGTTGTATTTTTAGAAAAATCATGATTTTTATGGACGCTAATTTCAGACTTGGGTTCGAACTTTGGATGCAAATTTTTCAGGTTCTATGGGACCAAATTGGCTGAAATATTGGAATAGTGATAAGAATCGCTATCCAAACCGAATTCAGTCACAAACTCTCCATAAAGTTGTATTATTTGAAAAATTATGATTTTTATGGACGCTAATTTCAGACTTGGGTTCGAACTTTGGAAGCAGTTTTCTCAGGTTCTATGCGACCAACCTTACTGAAATTTTTAAATAGTGATAAGAATCGCTATCCAAATCGAATTCAGTCACAAAATCTCCATAAAGTTGTATTTTTAGAAAAATCATGATTTTTATGGACGCTAATTTCAGACTTGGGTTCGAACTTTGGATGCAGATTTCTCAGGTTTTATCGGACCAACCTTACTGAAATTTTGAAATAGTGATAAGAATCGCTACCCAAATCGAACCCAGTCACAAAATCTTCATAAAGTTGTATTCTTAGAAAAATCATGATTTTTATGGACGCTAATTTCAGACTTGGGTTCGAACTTTGGATTCAGTTTTCTATGGTTCTATGGGACCAAATTGGCTGAAATATTGGAATAGTGATAAGAATCGCTATCCAAATCGAATTCAGTCACAAAATCTCCATAAAGTTGTATTATTAGAAAAATTATGATTTTTATAGACGCTAATTTCAGACTTGGGTTCGAACTTTTGAAGCAGTTTTCTAAGGTTCTTTGATACCAAATTGGCTGAAATTAAGGAAAAGTTATAAGAAGCATGGTACAAATCGAAATCAATCAGAAAATCACCACACATTTGTATTTTCAGAAAAATCATCTTTTTTATGGAGGCTAATTTCAGACTTGTGTTCGAACTTTGGATGCAGTTTTCTCAGGTTCTATGGGACCAAATTGGCTGAAATATTGGAATAGTGATAAAAATCGGTATCCAAATCGAATTCAGTCATAAAATCTCCATAAAAATGTTTTTTAAGAAAAATCACCTTTTTTATGGAGGCTAATTTGAGACTTGGGTTCGAACTTTGGAAGCAGTTTTCACAGGTTCTACGAAACCGAATTTGCTGAAATTTTTGAATAGTGATAAGAATCGTTATCCAAATCGAATTCAGTCACAAAATCTCCATCAAGTGGTATTTTTAGAAAAATCATGATTTTTATGGAGGCTTATTTCAGAATTGGGTTCGAACTTTAGAAGCAGTTTTCTAAGGTTCTTTGATACCAAATTGGCTGATATTAAGGAAAAGTGATAAGAAGCATGGTTCAAATCGAAATCAATCAGAAAATCACCATACATTTGTATTTTAAGAAAAATCATCTTTTTTATGGAGGCTAATTTGAGACTTGGGTTCGAACTTTGCAAGCAGTTTTCTCAGGTTTTATGGGACCAAACGGGCTGAAATATCGGAGTAGTGATAAAAATCGCTTTCCAAATCGAATTCATTCACAAAATCTCCATAAAAATGTTTTTTAAGAAAAATCATCATTTTTATGGAGGCTTATTTGAGACTTGGGTTCGAACTTTGCAAGCAGTTTTCTCAGGTTTTATGGGACCAAACGGGCTGAAAAATTGGAATAGTGATAAGAATCGTTACCCAAATCGAACTCAGTCACAAAATCTTCATAAAGTTGTATTTTTAGAAAAATCATGATTTTTATGGAAGCTAATTTCAGACTTGGGTTCGAACTTTGGATGCAGTTTTCTCAGGTTCTATGGGACCAATTTGGCTGAAATATTGGAATAGTGATAAGAATCGCTATCCAAATCGAATTCAGTCACAAAATCTCCATAAAGTTGTATTATTAGAAAAATTATGATTTTTATAGACGCTAATTTCAGACTTGGGTTCGAACTTTAGAAGCAGTTTTCTCAGGTTCTATGAGATTAAATTGGCAGAAATTAAGGAAAAGTTATAAGAAGCATGGTACAAATCGAAATCAATCAGAAAATCACCACACATTTGTATTTTCAGAAAAATCATCTATTTTATGGAGGCTAATTTCAGACTTGGGTTCGAACTTTGGATGCAGATTTCTCAGGTTTTATGGGACCAAACGGGCTGAAATATCGGAATAGTGATAAGAATCGTTTCCCAAATCGAACTCAGTCACAAAATCTTCATAAAGTTGTATTTTTAGAAAAATCATTATTTTTATGGACGCTAATTTCAGACTTGGGTTCGAACTTTGGATGCAGTTTTCTCAGGTTCTATGGGACCAAATTGGCTGAAATATTGGAATAGTTATAAAAATCGCTATCAAATCGAATTCAGTCACAAAATCTCCATAAATTTGTATTATAAGAAAAATTATGAATTTTATAGACGCTAATTTCAGACTTGGGTTCGAACTTTAGAAGCAGTTTTCTCAGGATCTATGAAACCAAATTTGCTGAAATTAAGGAAAAGTGATAAGAAGAATGGTACAAATCGAAATCAATCAGAAAATCACCATACATTTGTATTTTAAGAAAAATCACCTTTTTTATTGAGGCTAATTTGAGACTTGGGTTCGAACTTTGCAAGCAGTTTTCTCAGGTTTTATGGGACCAAACGGGCTGAAATATCGGAATAGTGATAATAATCGCTTTCCAAATCGAATTCAGTCACAAAATCTCCATAAAAACTTTTTTTAAGAAAAATCATCATTTTTATGGAGGCTTATTTGAGACTTTGGTTCGAATTTTGCAAGCAGTTTTCTCAGGTTTTATGGGACCAAACGGGCTGAAATATTGGAATAGAGATAAGAATCGTTACCCAAATCGAACTCGGTCACAAAATCTTCATAAAGTTGTATTTTTAGAAAAATCATTTTTTTTATGGACGCTAATTTCAGACTTGGGTTCGAACTTTAGAAGCAGTTTTCTCAGGTTCTATGAGACCAAATTGGCTGAAATTAAGGAAAAGTTATAAGAAGCATGGTACAAATCGAAATCAATCAGAAAATCACCACACATTTGTATTTTCAGAAAAATCATCTATTTTATGGAGGCTAATTTCAGACTTGGGTTCGAACTTTGGATGCAGTTTTCTCAGGTTTTATCGGACCAACCTTACTGAAATTTTGAAATAGTGATAAGAATCGCTACCCAAATCGAACCCAGTCACAAAATCTTCATAAAGTGTTATTTTTAGAAAAATCATGATTTTTATGGACGCTAATTTCAGACTTGGGTTCGAACTTTGGATGCAGTTTTCTCAGGTTCTATGGGACCAAATTGGCTGAAATATTGGAATAGTGATAAGAATCGCTATCCAAATCGAATTCAGTCACAAAATCTCCATAAAGTTGTATTTTTAGAAAAATCATGATTTTTATGGACGCTAATTTCAGACTTGGGTTCGAACTTTAGAAGCAGTTTTCTCAGGATCTATGAGACCATATGGCTGAAATTAAGGAAAAGTGAAAAGAAGAATGGTACAAATCGAAATCAATCAGAAAATCACCATACATTTGTATTTTAAGAAAAATCATCTTTTTTATGGAGGCTAATTTGAGACTTGGGTTCGAACTTTGCAAGCAGTTTTCTCGGGTTTTATGGGACCAAACGGGCTGAAATATTGGAATACTGATAAGAATCGTTATCCAAATCGAATTCAGTCACAAAATCTCCATAAAAATGTTTTTTAAGAAAAATCATCTTTTTTATGGAGGCTAATTTGAGACTTGGGTTCGAACTTTGCAAGCAGTTTTCTCAGGTTTTATGGGACCAAACAGGCTGAAATATTGGAATAGTGATAAGAATCGTTACCTAAATCGAACTCAGTCACAAAATCTTCATTAAAATGTATTTTTAGAAAAATCATGATTTTTATGGACGCTATTTTCAGACTTGGGTTCGAATTTTGGAAGCAGTTTTCACAGGTTCTATGAAACCGAATTGGCTGAAATTTTTGAATAGTGATAAGAATCGTTATCCAAATCGAATTCAGTCACAAAATCTCCATAAAGTTGTATTATTAGAAAAATTATGATTTTTATAGACGCTAATTTCAGATTTTGGTTCGAACTTTGGAAGCAGTTTTCTCACGTTCTATGGGACCAAATTGGCTGAAATTTAGGAAAAGTGACAAGAAGAATGGTTTTAATCGAAATCAATCAGAAAATCACCATACATTTGTATTATCAGAAAAATCATCTTTTTTATGGAGGCTAATTTGAGACTTGGGTTCGAACTTTGCAAGCAGTTTTCTCAGGTTTTATGGGACCAAACGGGCTGAAATATTGGAATAGTGATAAGAATCGGTATCCAAATCGAATTCAGTCATAAAATCTCCATAAAAATGTTTTTAAAGAAAAATCATCTTTTTTATGGAAACTAATTTTAGACTTGGGTTCGAACTTTGGAAGCAGTTTTCACAGGTTCTACGAAACCGAATTTGCTGAAATTTAGGAAAAGTGACAAGAAGAATGGTTTAAATCGAAATCAATCAGAAAATCACCATACATTTGTATTTTCAGAAAAATCATCTTTTTTATGGAGGCTAATTTGAGACTTGGGTTCGAACTTTGCAAGCAGTTTTCACAGGTTTTATGGGACCAAACGGGCTGAAATATTGGAATAGTGATAAGAATCGTTACCCAAATCGAACTCAGTCACAAAATCTTCATAAAGTTGTATTTTTAGAAAAATCATGATTTTTATGGAAGCGAATTTCAGACTTGGGTTCGAACTTTGGAAGCAAATTTCTCAGGATCTATGAGACCAAATTGGCTGAAATTAAGGAAAAGTGATAAGAAGAATGTTTTAAATCGAAATCAATCAGAAAATCACCATACATTTGTATTTTCAGAAAAATCATCTATTTTATGGAGGCTAATTTTAGACTTGGGCTCGAACTTTGCAAGCAGTTTTCTCGGGTTTTATGGGACCAAACGGGCTGAAATATTGGAATACTGATAAGAATCGTTATCCAAATCGAATTCAGTCACAAAATCTCCATTAAAATGTTTTTTAAGAAAAATCATCTTTTTTATGGAGTCTAATTTCAGACTTGGGTTCGAACTTTGGAAGCAGTTTTCTCATGTTCTATGGGACCAATTTGGCTGAAATATTGGAATAGTGATAAGAATCGCTATCCAAATCGAATTCAGTCACAAAATCTCCATAAAGTTGTATTTTTAGAAAATCATGATTTTTATAGACGCTAATTTCAGACTTGGGTTCGAACTTTGGATGCAGTTTTCTCAGGTTCTATGGGAACAAATTGGCTAAAATATTGGAATAGTGATAAGAATCGCTATCAAATCGAATTCAGTCACAAAATCTCCATAAAGTTGTATTTTAAGAAAAATTATGATTTTTATAGACGCTAATTTCAGACTTGGGTTCGAACTTTAGAAGCAGTTTTCTCAGGTTCTATGAGACCAAATTGGCTGAAATAAAGGAAAAGTGATAAGAAGCATGGTACAAATCGAAATCAATCAGGAAATCACCACACATTTGTATTTTCAGAAAAATCATCTATTTTATGGAGGCTAATTTGAGACTTGGGTTCGAACTTTGCAAGCAGTTTTCTCAGGTTTTATGGGACCAAACGGGCTGAAATATTGGAATACTGATAAGATTCGTTACCCAAATCGAACTCAGTCACAAAATCTTCATAAAGTTGTATTTTTAGAAAAATCATGATTTTTATGGAAGCTAATTTCAGACTTGGGTTCGAACTTTGGATGCAGTTTTCTCAGGTTCTATGGGACCAATTTGGCTGAAATATTGGAATAGTGATAAGAATCGCTATCCAAATCGAATTCAGTCACAAAATCTCCATAAAATTGTATTATTAGAAAAATTATGATTTTTATAGACGCTAATTTCAGACTTGGGTTCGAACTTTAGAAGCAGTTTTCTCAGGTTCTATGAGACCAAATTTGCTGAAATTAAGGAAAAGTTATAAGAAGCATGGTTCAAATCGAAATCAATCAGAAAATCACCACACATTTGTATTTTCAGAAAAATCATCTATTTTATGGAGGCTAATTTCAGACTTGGGTTCGAACTTTGGATGCAGTTTTCTCAGGTTTTATCGGACCAACCTTACTGAAATTTTGAAATAGTGATAAGAATCGCTACCCTAATCGAACCCAGTCACAAAATCTTCATAAAGTTGTATTTTTAGAAAAATCATGATTTTTATGGACGCTAATTTCAGATTTGGGTTCGAACTTTGGATGCAGTTTTCTCAGGTTCTATGGGACCAATCTGGCTGAAATATTGGAATAGTGATAAGAATCGCTATCCAAATCGAATTCAGTCACAAAATCTCCATAAAGTTGTATTTTTTTAAAAAATCATGATTTTTATGGACGCTAATTTCAGACTTGGATTCGAACTTTAGAAGCAAATTTCTCAGGATCTATGAGACCAAATTGGCTGAAATTAAGGAAAAGTGATAAAAAGAATGGTTTAAATCAAAATCAATCAGAAAATCACCATACATTTGTATTTTCAGAAAAATCATTTATTTTATGGAGGCTAATTTGAGACTTGGGTTCGAACTTTGCAAGCAGTTTTATCAGGTTTTATGGGACCAAACGGGCTGAAATATTGGAATAGTGATAAGAATCGTTACCCAAATCGAACTCAGTCACAAAATCTTCATTAAGTTGTATTTTTAGAAAAATCATGATTTTTATGGACGCTGATTTCAGACTTGTGTTCGATCTTTGGAAGCAGTTTTCTCAGGTTCTATGGGACCAATTTGGCTGAAATATTGGAATAGTGATAAGAATCGCTATCCAAATCGAATTCATTCACAAAATCTCCATAAAGTTGTATTATTAGAAAAATTATGATTTTTATGGATGCTAAGTTCAGACTTGTGTTCAAACTTTGGATGCAGTTTTCTCAGGTTCTATGGGACCAAATTGGCTGAAATATTGGAATAGTGATAAGAATCGCTATCCAAATCGAATTCAGTCATAAAATCTGCATAAAAATGTTTTTTAAGAAAAATCATCTTTTTTATGGAGGCTAATTTGAGACTTGGGTTCGAACTTTGCAAGCAGTTTTCTCAGGTTTTATGGGACCAAACAGGCTGAAATATTGGAATAGTGATAAGAATCGTTACCCAAATCGAACTCAGTCACAAAATCTTCATTAAGTTGTATTTTTAGAAAAATCATGATTTTTATGGACGCTTTTTTCAGACTTGGGTTTGAACTTTGGAAGCAGTATTCACAGTTTCTATGAAACCGAATTGGCTGAAATTTTTGAATAGTGATAAGAATCGTTATCCAAATCGAATTCAGTCACAAAATCTCCATAAAGTTGTATTATTAGAAAAATTATGATTTTTATGGACGCTAATTTCAGACTTGGGTTCGAACTTTAGAAGCAGTTTGTCACGTTATATGGGACCAAATTGGCTGAAATTTAGGAAAAGTGATAAGAAGCATGGTTCAAATCGAAATAAATCAGAAATTCACCATACATTTGTATTTTAAGAAAAATCATCTTTTTTATGGAGGCTAATTTGAGACCTGGGTTCGAACTTTGAAGCAGTTTTCTCAGGTTTTATGGGACCAAACGGGCTGAAATATTGGAATAGTGATAAGAATCGCTATCCAAATCGAATTCAGTCACAAAATCTCTATAAAAATGTTTTTTTAGAAAAATCATCATTTTTATCGAGGCTAATTTGAGACTTGGGTTCGGACTTTGCAAGCAGTTTTCTCAGGTTTCATGGGACCAAACGGGCTGAAATATTGGAAGACTGATAAGAATCAATACCCAAATCGAATTCAGTCACAAAATCTCCATAAAGTTGTATTTTAAGAAAAATTATGATTTTTATAGACGCTAATTTCAGACTTGGGTTCGAACTTTAGAAGCAGTTTTCTCAGGATCTATGAGACCAAATTGGCTGAAATTAAGGAAAAGTGATGAGACGAATCGTACAAATCGAAATCAATCAGAAAATAACCATACATTTGTATTTTTAGAAAAATCATCTTTTTTATGGAGGCTAATTTGAGACTTGGGTTCGAACTTTGCAAGCAGTTTTCTCAGGTTTCATGGGACCAAACGGGCTGAAATATTGGAATACTGATAAGATTCGTTACCCAAATCGAACTCAGTCACAAAATCTTCATAAAGTTGTATTTTTAGAAAAATCATGATTTTTATGGAAGCTAATTTCAGACTTGGGTTCGAACTTTGGATGCAGTTTTCTCAGGTTCTACGGGACCAATTTGGCTGAAATATTGGAATAGTGATAAGAATCGCTATCCAAATCGAATTCAGTCACAAAATCTCCATAAAGTTGTATTATTAGAAAAATTATGATTTTTATAGACGCTTATTTCAGACTTGGGTTCGAACTTTAGAAGCAGTTTTCTCAGGTTCTATGAGACCAAATTGGCTAAAATTAAGGAAAAGTTATAAGAAGCATGGTTCAAATCGAAATCAATCAGAAAATCACCACACATTTGTATTTTCAGAAAAATCATCTATTTTATGGAGGCTAATTTCAGACTTGGGTTCAAACTTTGGATGCAGTTTTCTCAGGTTTTATCGGACCAACCTTACTGAAATTTTGAAATAGTGATAAGAATCGCTACCCAAATCGAACCCAGTCACAAAATCTTCATAAAGTTGTATTTTTAGAAAAATCATGATTTTTATGGACGCTAATTTCAGACTTGGGTTCGAACTTTGGATGAAGTTTTCTCAGGTTCTATGGGACCAATCTGGCTGAAATATTTGAATAGTGATAAGAATCGCTATCCAAATCGAATTCAGTCACAAAATCTCCATAAAGTTGTATTTTTAAGAAAATCATGATTTTTATGGACGCTAATTTCAGACTTGGATTCGAACTTTAGAAGCAAATTTCTCAGGATCTATGAGACCAAATTGGCTGAAATTAAGGAAAAGTGATAAGAAGAATGGTTTAAATCAAAATCAATCAGAAAATCACCATACATTTGTATTTTCAGAAAAATCATTTATTTTATGGAGGCTAATTTGAGACTTGGGTTCGAACTTAGCAAGCAGTTTTATCAGGTTTTATGGGACCAAACGGGCTGAAATATTGGAATAGTGATAAGAATCGTTACCCAAATCGAACTCAGTCACAAAATCTTCATAAAGTTGTATTTTTAGAAAAATCATGATTTTTATGGACGCTGATTTCAGACTTGTGTTCGATCTTTGGAAGCAGTTTTCTCAGGTTCTATGGGACCAATTTGGCTGAAATATTGGAATAGTGATAAGAATCGCTATCCAAATCGAATTCATTCACAAAATCTCCATAAAGTTGTATTATTAGAAAAATTATGATTTTTATGGACGCTAAGTTCAGACTTGTGTTCGAACTTTGGATGCAGTTTTCTCAGGTTCTATGGGACCAAATTGGCTGAAATATTGGAATAGTGATAAGAATCGCTATCCAAATCGAATTCAGTCATAAAATCTGCATAAAAATGTTTTTTAAGAAAAATCATCTTTTTTATGGAGGCTAATTTGAGACTTGGGTTCGAACTTTGCAAGCAGTTTTCTCAGGTTTTATGGGACCAAACAGGCTGAAATATTGGAATAGTGATAAGAATCGTTACCCAAATCGAACTCAGTCACAAAATCTTCATTAAGTTGTATTTTTAGAAAAATCATGATTTTTATGGACGCTTTTTTCAGACTTGGGTTCGAACTTTGGAAGCAGTATTCACAGTTTCTATGAAACCGAATTGGCTGAAATTTTTGAATAGTGATAAGAATCGTTATCCAAATCGAATTCAGTCACAAAATCTCCATAAAGTTGTATTATTAGAAAAATTATGATTTTTATGGACGCAAATTTCAGATTTTGGTTCGAACTTTGGAAGCAGTTTTCTCACGTTCTATGGGACCAAATTGGCTGAAATATAGGAAAAGTGACAAGAAGAATGGTTTAAATCGAAATCAATCAGAAAATCACCATAAAAATGTTTTTAAGAAAAATCATCATTTTTATGGAGGCTAATTTGAGACTTGGGTTCGAACTTTGCAAGCAGTTTTCTCAGGTTTCAAGGGACCAAACGGGCTGAAATATTGGAATACTGATAAGATTCGTTACCCAAATCGAACTCAGTCACAAAATCTTCATAAAGTTGTATTTTTAGAAAAATCATGATTTTTATGGACGCTAATTTGAGACTTGGGTTCGAACTTTGCAAGCAGTTTTCTCAGGTTTTATGGGACCAAACGGGCTGAAATATTGGAATAGTGATAAGAATCGGTATCCAAATCGAATTCAGTCATAAAATCTCCATAAAAATGTTTTTTAAGAAAAATCATCATTTTTATGGAGGCTAATTTGAGACTTGGGTTCGAAATTTGCAAGCAGTTTTCTCAGGTTTCATGGGACCAAACGGGCTGAAATATTGGAATACTGATAAGAATCGTTACCCAAATCGAACTCAGTCACAAAATCTTCATAAAGTTGTATTTTTAGAAAAATCATGATTTTTATGGACGCTAATTTCAGACTTGGGTTCGAACTTTGGAAGCAGTTTTCTGAGGTTCTATGCGACCAACCTTACTGAAATTTTGAAATAGTGATAAGAATCGCTATCCAAATCGAATTCAGTCACAAAATCTCCATAAAGTTGTATTATTAGAAAAATTATGATTTTTATAGACGCTTATTTCAGACTTGGGTTCGAACTTTGGATGCAGTTTTCTCAGGTTCTATGAGACCAAATTGGCTGAAATATTAGAATAGTGATAAGAATCGCTATCCAAACCGAATTCAGTCACAAAATCTCCATAAAGTTGTATTATTAGAAAAATTATGATTTTTATGGACGCTAATTTCAGACTTGGGTTCGAACTTCGGAAGCAGTTTTCTGAGGTTCTATGCGACCAACCTTACTGAAATTTTGAAATAGTGATAAGAATCGCAATCCAAATCGAATTCAGTCACAAAATTTCCATAAAGTTGTATTATTAGAAAAATTATGATTTTTATAGACGCTTATTTCAAACTTGGGTTCGAACTTTAGAAGCAGTTTTCTCAGGATCTATGAGACCAAATTGGCTGAAATTAAGGAAAAGTGATGAGAAGCATGGTACAAATCGAAATCAATCAGAAAATCACCACTCATTTGTATTTTCAGAAAAATCATCTATTTTATGGAGGCTAATTTCAGACTTGTGTTCGAACTTTGGATGCAGTTTTCTCAGGTTCTATGGGACCAAATTGGCTGAAATATTGGAATAGTGATAAGAATCGCTATCCAAATCGAATTCAGTCATAAAATCTCCATAAAGTATTATTTTTAGAAAAATCATGATTTTTATGGACGCTAATTTCTGACTTGGGTTCGAACTTTAGAAGCAAATTTCTCAGGATCTATGAGACCAAATTGGCAGAAATTAAGGAAAAGTGATAAGAAAAAGGGTTTAAATCGAAATCAATCAGAAAATCACCATACATTTGTATTTTCAGAAAAATCATCTATTTTATGGAGGCTAATTTGAGACTTGGGTTCGAACTTTGCAAGCAGTTTTCTCAGGTTTTATGGGACCAAACGGGCTGAAATATTGGAATAGTGATAAGAATCGGTATCCAAATCGAATTCAGTCATAAAATCTCCATAAAAATGTTTTTTAAGAAAAATCATCTTTTTTATGGAGGCTAATTTGAGACTTGGGTTCGAACTTTGGAAGCAGTTTTCACAGGTTTTATCGGACCAAACGGGCTGAAATATTGGAATAGTGATAAGAATCGTTACCCAAATCGTATTAAGTCACAAAATCACCATAAAAATGTTTTTTAAGAAAATTCATAATTTTTTATGGAGGCTAATTTGAGACTTGGGTCCGAATTTTGCAAGCAGTTTTCTCAGGTTTTATCGGACCAAACGGGCTGAAATATTGGAATAGTGATAAGAATCGTTACCCAAATCGAACCCAGTCACAAAATCTTCATAAAGTTGTATTTTTTGAAAAATCATGATTTTTATGGACGCTAATTTCAGACTTGGGTTCGAACTTTGGATGCAGTTTTCTCAGGTTCAATGGGACCGAATTGGCTGAAATATTGGAATAGTGATAAGAATCGCTATCCAAATCGTATTAAGTCACACAATTTCCATTAAGTTGTATTATTAGAAAAATTATGATTTTTATAGACGCTAATTTCAGACTTGGGTTTGAACTTTAGAAGCAGTTTTCTAAGGTTCTTTGATACCAAATTGGCTGAAATTAAGGAAAAGTGATAAGAAGCATGGTTCAAATCGAAATCAATCAGAAAATCACCATACATTTGTATTTTAAGAAAAATCATCCTTTTTATGGAGGCTAATTTGAGACTTGGGTTCGAACTTTGCAAGCAGTTTTCTCAGGTTTTATGGGACCAAACGGGCTGAAATATTGGAATTGTGATAAGAATCGCTATCCAAATCGAATTCAGTCACAAAATCTCCATAAAGTGGTATTTTTAGAAAAATCATGATTTTTATGGACGCTAATTTCAGACTTGGGTTCGAACTTTAGAAGCAGTTTGTCACGTTATATGGGACCAAATTGGCTGAAATTTAGGAAAAGTGATAAGAAGCATGGTTCAAATCGAAATCAATCAGAAAATCACCATACATTTGTATTTTAAGAAAAATCATCTTTTTTATGGAGGCTAATTTGAGACTTGGGTTCGAACTTTGCAAGCAGTTTTCTCAGGTTTTATGGGACCAAACGGGCTGAAATATTGGAATAGTGATAAGAATCGCTATCCAAATCGAATTCAGTCACAAAATCTCCATAAAAATGTTTTTTAAGAAAAATCATAATTTTTATGGAGGCTAATTTGAGACTTGGGTTCGAACTTTGCAAGCAGTTTTCTCAGGTTTTATGGGACCAAACGAGCTGAAATATTTGAATAGTGATAAGAATCGCTATCCAAATCGAATTCAGTCACAAAATCTCCATAAAAATGTTTTTTAAGAAAATTCATAATTTTTATGGAGGCTAATTTGAGACTTGGGTCCGAATTTTGCAAGCAGTTTTCTCAGGTTTTATCGGACCAAACGGGCTGTAATATTGGAATAGTGATAAGAATCGTTACCCAAATCGAACCCAGTCACAAAATCTTCATAAAGTTGTATTTTTAGAAAAATCATGATTTTTATGGACGCTAATTTCAGACTTGGGTTCGAACTTTGGATGCAGTTTTCTCAGGTTCTATGGGACCAATTTGGCTGAAATATTGGAATAGTGATAAGAATCGCTATCCAAATCGAATTCAGTCACAAAATCTCCATAAAGTTGTATTATTAGAAAAATTATGATTTTTATAGACGCTTATTTCAGACTTGGGTTCGAACTTTGGATGCAGTTTTCTCAGGTTCTATGGGACCAAATTGGCTGAAATATTAGAATAGTGATAAGAATCGCTATCCAAACCGAATTCAGTCACAAAATCTCCATAAAGTTGTATTATTAGAAAAATTATGATTTTTATGGACGCTAATTTCAGACTTGGGTTCGAACTTCGGAAGCAGTTTTCTGAGGTTCTATGCGACCAACCTTACTGAAATTTTGAAATAGTGATAAGAATCGCAATCCAAATCGAATTCAGTCACAAAATTTCCATAAAGTTGTATTATTAGAAAAATTATGATTTTTATAGACGCTTATTTCAGACTTGGGTTCGAACTTTAGAAGCAGTTTTCTCAGGATCTATGAGACCAAATTGGCTGAAATTAAGGAAAAGTGATGAGAAGCATGGTACAAATCGAAATCAATCAGAAAATCACCACTCATTTGTATTTTCAGAAAAATCATCTATTTTATGGAGGCTAATTTCAGACTTGTGTTCGAACTTTGGATGCAGTTTTCTCAGGTTCTATGGGACCAAATTGGCTGAAATATTGGAATAGTGATAAGAATCGCTATCCAAATCGAATTCAGTCATAAAATCTCCATAAAGTATTATTTTTAGAAAAATCATGATTTTTATGGACGCTAATTTCTGACTTGGGTTCGAACTTTAGAAGCAAATTTCTCGGGATCTATGAGACCAAATTGGCAGAAATTAAGGAAAAGTGATAAGAAAAGGGGTTTAAATCGAAATCAATCAGAAAATCACCATACATTTGTATTTTCAGAAAAATCATCTATTTTATGGAGGCTAATTTGAGACTTGGGTTCGAACTTTGCAAGCAGTTTTCTCAGGTTTTATGGGACCAAACGGGCTGAAATATTGGAATAGTGATAAGAATCGGTATCCAAATCGAATTCAGTCATAAAATCTCCATAAAAATGTTTTTTAAGAAAAATCATCTTTTTTATGGAGGCTAATTTGAGACTTGGGTTCGAACTTTGGAAGCAGTTTTCACAGGTTTTATCGGACCAAACGGGCTGAAATATTGGAATAGTGATAAGAATCGTTACCCAAATCGTATTAAGTCACAAAATCACCATAAAAATGTTTTTTAAGAAAATTCATAATTTTTTATGGAGGCTAATTTGAGACTTGGTTCCGAATTTTGCAAGCAGTTTTCTCAGGTTTTATCGGACCAAACGGGCTGAAATATTGGAATAGTGATAAGAATCGTTACCCAAATCGAACCCAGTCACAAAATCTTCATAAAGTTGTATTTTTTGAAAAATCATGATTTTTATGGACGCTAATTTCAGACTTGGGTTCGAACTTTGGATGCAGTTTTCTCAGGTTCAATGGGACCGAATTGGCTGAAATATTGGAATAGTGATAAGAATCGCTATCCAAATCGTATTAAGTCACACAATTTCCATTAAGTTGTATTATTAGAAAAATTATGATTTTTATAGACGCTAATTTCAGACTTGGGTTTGAACTTTAGAAGCAGTTTTCTAAGGTTCTTTGATACCAAATTGGCTGAAATTAAGGAAAAGTGATAAGAAGCATGGTTCAAATCGAAATCAATCAGAAAATCACCATACATTTGTATTTTAAGAAAAATCATCCTTTTTATGGAGGCTAATTTGAGACTTGGGTTCGAACTTTGCAAGCAGTTTTCTCAGGTTTTATGGGACCAAACGGGCTGAAATATTGGAATTGTGATAAGAATCGCTATCCAAATCGAATTCAGTCACAAAATCTCCATAAAGTGGTATTTTTAGAAAAATCATGATTTTTATGGACGCTAATTTCAGACTTGGGTTCGAACTTTAGAAGCAGTTTGTCACGTTATATGGGACCAAATTGGCTGAAATTTAGGAAAAGTGATAAGAAGCATGGTTCAAATCGAAATCAATCAGAAAATCACCATACATTTGTATTTTAAGAAAAATCATCTTTTTTATGGAGGCTAATTTGAGACTTGGGTTCGAACTTTGCAAGCAGTTTTCTCAGGTTTTATGGGACCAAACGGATTGAAATATTGGAATAGTGATAAGAATCGCTATCCAAATCGAATTCAGTCACAAAATCTCCATAAAAATGTTTTTTAAGAAAAATCATAATTTTTATGGAGGCTAATTTGAGACTTGGGTTCGAACTTTGCAAGCAGTTTTCTCAGGTTTTATGGGACCAAACGAGCTGAAATATTTGAATAGTGGTAAGAATCGCTATCCAAATCGAATTCAGTCACAAAATCTCCATAAAAATGTTTTTTAAGAAAATTCATAATTTTTATGGAGGCTAATTTGAGACTTGGGTCCGAATTTTGCAAGCAGTTTTCTCAGGTTTTATCGGACCAAACGGGCTGTAATATTGGAATAGTGATAAGAATCGTTACCCAAATCGAACCCAGTCACAAAATCTTCATAAAGTTGTATTTTTAGAAAAATCATGATTTTTATGGACGCTAATTTCAGACTTGGGTTCGAACTTTGGATGCAGTTTTCTCAGGTTCTATGGGACCAATTTGGCTGAAATATTGGAATAGTGATAAGAATCGCTATCCAAATCGAATTCATTCACAAAATCTCCATAAAGTTGTATTATTAGAAAAATTATGATTTTTATGGACGCTAAGTTCAGACTTGTGTTCGAACTTTGGATGCAGTTTTCTCAGGTTCTATGGGACCAAATTGGCTGAAATATTGGAATAGTGATAAGAATCGCTATCCAAATCGAATTCAGTCATTAAATCTGCATAAAAATGTTTTTTAAGAAAAATCATCTTTTTTATGGAGGCTAATTTGAGACTTGGGTTCGAACTTTGCAAGCAGTTTTCTCAGGTTTTATGGGACCAAACAGGCTGAAATATTGGAATAGTGATAAGAATCGTTACCCAAATCGAACTCAGTCACAAAATCTTCATTAAGTTGTATTTTTAGAAAAATCATGATTTTTATGGACGCTTTTTTCAGACTTGGGTTCGAACTTTGGAAGCAGTATTCACAGTTTCTATGAAACCGAATTGGCTGAAATTTTTGAATAGTGATAAGAATCGTTATCCAAATCGAATTCAGTCACAAAATCTCCATAAAGTTGTATTATTAGAAAAATTATGATTTTTATGGACGCAAATTTCAGATTTTGGTTCGAACTTTGGAAGCAGTTTTCTCACGTTCTATGGGACCAAATTGGCTGAAATATAGGAAAAGTGACAAGAAGAATGGTTTAAATCGAAATCAATCAGAAAATCACCATAAAAATATTTTTAAGAAAAATCATCATTTTTATGGAGGCTAATTTGAGACTTGGGTTCGAACTTTGCAAGCAGTTTTCTCAGGTTTCATGGGACCAAACGGGCTGAAATATTGGAATACTGATAAGATTCGTTACCCAAATCGAACTCAGTCACAAAATCTTCATAAAGTTTTATTTTTAGAAAAATCATGATTTTTATGGACGCTAATTTGAGACCTGGGTTCGAACTTTGCAAGCAGTTTTCTCAGGTTTTATGGGACCAAACGGGCTGAAATATTGGAATAGTGATAAGAATCGCTATCCAAATCGAATTCAGTCACAAAATCTCCATAAAAATGTTTTTTTAAGAAAAATCATCATTTTTATGGAGGGTAATTTGAGACTTGGGTTCGAAATTTGCAAGCAGTTTTCTCAGGTTTCATGGGACCAAACGGGCTGAAATATTGGAATACTGATAAGAATCGTTACCCAAATCGAACTCAGTCACAAAATCTTCATAAAGTTGTATTTTTAGAAAAATCATGATTTTTATGGACGCTAATTTCAGACTTGGGTTCGAACTTTGGAAGCAGTTTTCTGAGGTTCTATGCGACCAACCTTACTGAAATTTTGAAATAGTGATAAGAATCGCTATCCAAATCGAATTCAGTCACAAAATCTCCATAAAGTTGTATTATTAGAAAAATTATGATTTTTATAGACGCTTATTTCAGACTTGGGTTCGAACTTTGGATGCAGTTTTCTCAGGTTCTATGGGACCAAATTGGCTGAAATATTAGAATAGTGATAAGAATCGCTATCCAAACCGAATTCAGTCACAAAATCTCCATAAAGTTGTATTATTAGAAAAATTATGATTTTTATGGACGCTAATTTCAGACTTGGGTTCGAACTTCGGAAGCAGTTTTCTGAGGTTCTATGCGACCAACCTTACTGAAATTTTGAAATAGTGATAAGAATCGCAATCCAAATCGAATTCAGTCACAAAATTTCCATAAAGTTGTATTATTAGAAAAATTATGATTTTTATAGACGCTTATTTCAGACTTGGGTTCGAACTTTAGAAGCAGTTTTCTCAGGATCTATGAGACCAAATTGGCTGAAATTAAGGAAAAGTGATGAGAAGCATGGTACAAATCGAAATCAATCAGAAAATCACCACTCATTTGTATTTTCAGAAAAATCATCTATTTTATGGAGGCTAATTTCAGACTTGTGTTCGAACTTTGGATGCAGTTTTCTCAGGTTCTATGGGACCAAATTGGCTGAAATATTGGAATAGTGATAAGAATCGCTATCCAAATCGAATTCAGTCATTAAATCTCCATAAAGTTGTATTTTTAGAAAAATCATGATTTTTATGGACGCTAATTTCAGACTTGGGTTCGAACTTTAGAAGCAAATTTCTCAGGATCTATGAGACCAAATTGGCAGAAATTAAGGAAAAGTGATAAGAAAAAGGGTTTAAATCGAAATCAATCAGAAAATCACCATACATTTGTATTTTCAGAAAAATCATCTATTTTATGGAGGCTAATTTGAGACTTGGGTTCGAACTTTGCAAGCAGTTTTCTCAGGTTTTATGGGACCAAACGGGCTGAAATATTGGAATAGTGATAAGAATCGGTATCCAAATCGAA
The DNA here is from genome assembly GCF_061612785.1 of Hesperophylax consimilis. NCBI lineage: Eukaryota > Metazoa > Arthropoda > Insecta > Trichoptera > Limnephilidae > Hesperophylax > Hesperophylax consimilis. The sequence continues at coordinate 50,291 of NW_028301278.1, forward strand.
TTCAGTCATAAAATCTCCATAAAAATGTTTTTTAAGAAAAATCATCTTTTTTATGAAGGCTAATTTGAAACTTGGGTTCGAACTTTGGAAGCAGTTTTCACAGGTTTTATCGGACCAAACGGGCTGAAATATTGGAATAGTGATAAGAATCGTTACCCAAATCGTATTAAGTCACAAAATCACCATAAAAATGTTTTTTAAGAAAATTCATAATTTTTTATGGAGGCTAATTTGAGACTTGGGTCCGAATTTTGCAAGCAGTTTTCTCAGGTTTTATCGGACCAAACGGGCTGAAATATTGGAATAGTGATAAGAATCGTTACCCAAATCGAACCCAGTCACAAAATCTTCATAAAGTTGTATTTTTAGAAAAATCATGATTTTTATGGACGCTAATTTCAGACTTGGGTTCGAACTTTGGATGCAGTTTTCTCAGGTTCAATGGGACCGAATTGGCTGAAATATTGGAATAGTGATAAGAATCGCTATCCAAATCGTATTAAGTCACACAATTTCCATTAAGTTGTATTATTAGAAAAATTATGATTTTTATAGACGCTAATTTCAGACTTGGGTTTGAACTTTAGAAGCAGTTTTCTAAGGTTCTTTGATACCAAATTGGCTGAAATTAAGGAAAAGTGATAAGAAGCATGGTTCAAATCGAAATCAATCAGAAAATCACCATACATTTGTATTTTAAGAAAAATCATCCTTTTTATGGAGGCTAATTTGAGACTTGGGTTCGAACTTTGCAAGCAGTTTTCTCAGGTTTTATGGGACCAAACGGGCTGAAATATTGGAATTGTGATAAGAATCGCTATCCAAATCGAATTCAGTCACAAAATCTCCATAAAGTGGTATTTTTAGAAAAATCATGATTTTTATGGACGCTAATTTCAGACTTGGGTTCGAACTTTAGATGCAGTTTGTCACGTTATATGGGACCAAATTGGCTGAAATTTAGGAAAAGTGATAAGAAGCATGGTTCAAATCGAAATCAATCAGAAAATCACCATACATTTGTATTTTAAGAAAAATCATCTTTTTTATGGAGGCTAATTTGAGACTTGGGTTCGAACTTTGCAAGCAGTTTTCTCAGGTTTTATGGGACCAAACGGGCTGAAATATTGGAATAGTGATAAGAATCGCTATCCAAATCGAATTCAGTCACAAAATCTCCATAAAAATGTTTTTTAAGAAAAATCATAATTTTTATGGAGGCTAATTTGAGACTTGGGTTCGAACTTTGCAAGCAGTTTTCTCAGGTTTTATGGGACCAAACGAGCTGAAATATTTGAATAGTGGTAAGAATCGCTATCCAAATCGAATTCAGTCACAAAATCTCCATAAAAATGTTTTTTAAGAAAATTCATAATTTTTATGGAGGCTAATTTGAGACTTGGGTCCGAATTTTGCAAGCAGTTTTCTCAGGTTTTATCGGACCAAACGGGCTGTAATATTGGAATAATGATAAGAATCGTTACCCAAATCGAACCCAGTCACAAAATCTTCATAAAGTTGTATTTTTAGAAAAATCATGATTTTTATGGACGCTAATTTCAGACTTGGGTTCGAACTTTGGATGCAGTTTTCTCAGGTTCTATGGGACCAATTTGGCTGAAATATTGGAATAGTGATAAGAATCGCTATCCAAATCGAATTCATTCACAAAATCTCCATAATGTTGTATTATTAGAAAAATTATGATTTTTATGGACGCTAAGTTCAGACTTGTGTTCGAACTTTGGATGCAGTTTTCTCAGGTTCTATGGGACCAAATTGGCTGAAATATTGGAATAGTGATAAGAATCGCTATCCAAATCGAATTCAGTCACAAAATCTCCATAAAAATGTTTTTTAAGAAAAATCATCTTTTTTATGGAGGCTAATTTGAGACTTGGGTTCGAACTTTGCAAGCAGTTTTCTCAGGTTTTATGGGACCAAACAGGCTGAAATATTGGAATAGTGATAAGAATCGTTACCCAAATCGAAGTCAGTCACAAAATCTTCATTAAGTTGTATTTTTAGAAAAATCATGATTTTTATGGACGCTTTTTTCAGACTTGGGTTCGAACTTTGGAAGCAGTATTCACAGTTTCTATGAAACCGAATTGGCTGAAATTTTTGAATAGTGATAAGAATCGTTATCCAAATCGAATTCAGTCACAAAATCTCCATAAAGTTGTATTATTAGAAAAATTATGATTTTTATGGACGCAAATTTCAGATTTTGGTTCGAACTTTGGAAGCAGTTTTCTCACGTTCTATGGGACCAAATTGGCTGAAATATAGGAAAAGTGACAAGAAGTATGGTTTAAATCGAAATCAATCAGAAAATCACCATAAAAATATTTTTAAGAAAAATCATCATTTTTATGGAGGCTAATTTGAGACTTGGGTTCGAACTTTGCAAGCAGTTTTCTCAGGTTTCATGGGACCAAACGGGCTGAAATATTGGAATACTGATAAGATTCGTTACCCAAATCGAACTCAGTCACAAAATCTTCATAAAGTTTTATTTTTAGAAAAATCATGATTTTTATGGACGCTAATTTGAGACCTGGGTTCGAACTTTGCAAGCAGTTTTCTCAGGTTTTATGGGACCAAACGGGCTGAAATATTGGAATAGTGATAAGAATCGCTATCCAAATCGAATTCAGTCACAAAATCTCCATAAAAATGTTTTTTTAAGAAAAATCATCATTTTTATGGAGGGTAATTTGAGACTTGGGTTCGAAATTTGCAAGCAGTTTTCTCAGGTTTCATGGGACCAAACGGGCTGAAATATTGGAATACTGATAAGAATCGTTACCCAAATCGAACTCAGTCACAAAATCTTCATAAAGTTGTATTTTTAGAAAAATCATGATTTTTATGGACGCTAATTTCAGACTTGGGTTCGAACTTTGGAAGCAGTTTTCTGAGGTTCTATGCGACCAACCTTACTGAAATTTTGAAATAGTGATAAGAATCGCTATCCAAATCGAATTCAGTCACAAAATCTCCATAAAGTTGTATTATTAGAAAAATTATGATTTTTATAGACGCTTATTTCAGACTTGGGTTAGAACTTTGGATGCAGTTTTCTCAGGTTCTATGGGACCAAATTGGCTGAAATATTAGAATAGTGATAAGAATCGCTATCCAAACCGAATTCAGTCACAAAATCTCCATAAAGTTGTATAAGAAGAAAAATTATGATTTTTATGGACGCTAATTTCAGACTTGGGTTCGAACTTCGGAAGCAGTTTTCTGAGGTTCTATGCGACCAACCTTACTGAAATTTTGAAATAGTGATAAGAATCGCTATCCAAATCGAATTCAGTCACAAAATTTCCATAAAGTTGTATTATTAGAAAAATTATGATTTTTATAGACGCTTATTTCAGACTTGGGTTCGAACTTTAGAAGCAGTTTTCTCAGGATCTATGATACCATATTGGCTGAAATTAAGGAAAAGTGATGAGAAGCATGGTACAAATCGAAATCAATCAGAAAATCACCACTCATTTGTATTTTCAGAAAAATCATCTATTTTATGGAGGCTAATTTCAGACTTGTGTTCGAACTTTGGATGCAGTTTTCTCAGGTTCTATGGGACCAAATTGGCTGAAATATTGGAATAGTGATAAGAATCGCTATCCAAATCGAATTCAGTCATAAAATCTCCATAAAGTTGTATTTTTAGAAAAATCATGATTTTTATGGACGCTAATTTCAGACTTGGGTTCGAACTTTAGAAGCAAATTTCTCAGGATCTATGAGACCAAATTGGCAGAAATTAAGGAAAAGTGATAAGAAAAAGGGTTTAAATCGAAATCAATCAGAAAATCACCATACATTTGTATTTTCAGAAAAATCATCTATTTTATGGAGGCTAATTTGAGACTTGGGTTCGAACTTTGCAAGCAGTTTTCTCAGGTTTTATGGGACCAAACGGGCTGAAATATTGGAATAGTGATAAGAATCGGTATCCAAATCGAATTCAGTCATAAAATCTCCATAAAAATGTTTTTTAAGAAAAATCATCTTTTTTATGGAGGCTAATTTGAAACTTGGGTTCGAACTTTGGAAGCAGTTTTCACAGGTTTTATCGGACCAAACGGGCTGAAATATTGGAATAGTGATAAGAATCGTTACCCAAATCGTATTAAGTCACAAAATCACCATAAAAATGTTTTTTAAGAAAATTCATAATTTTTTATGGAGGCTAATTTGAGACTTGGGTCCGAATTTTGCAAGCAGTTTTCTCAGGTTTTATCGGACCAAACGGGCTGAAATATTGGAATAGTGATAAGAATCGTTACCCAAATCGAACCCAGTCACAAAATCTTCATAAAGTTGTATTTTTAGAAAAATCATGATTTTTATGGACGCTAATTTCAGACTTGGGTTCGAACTTTGGATGCAGTTTTCTCAGGTTCAATGGGACCGAATTGGCTGAAATATTGGAATAGTGATAAGAATCGCTATCCAAATCGTATTAAGTCACACAATTTCCATTAAGTTGTATTATTAGAAAAATTATGATTTTTATAGACGCTAATTTCAGACTTGGGTTTGAACTTTAGAAGCAGTTTTCTAAGGTTCTTTGATACCAAATTGGCTGAAATTAAGGAAAAGTGATAAGAAGCATGGTTCAAATCGAAATCAATCAGAAAATCACCATACATTTGTATTTTAAGAAAAATCATCCTTTTTATGGAGGCTAATTTGAGACTTGGGTTCGAACTTTGCAAGCAGTTTTCTCAGGTTTTATGGGACCAAACGGGCTGAAATATTGGAATTGTGATAAGAATCGCTATCCAAATCGAATTCAGTCACAAAATCTCCATAAAGTGGTATTTTTAGAAAAATCATGATTTTTATGGACGCTAATTTCAGACTTGGGTTCGAACTTTAGAAGCAGTTTGTCACGTTATATGGGACCAAATTGGCTGAAATTTAGGAAAAGTGATAAGAAGCATGGTTCAAATCGAAATCAATCAGAAAATCACCATACATTTGTATTTTAAGAAAAATCATCTTTTTTATGGAGGCTAATTTGAGACTTGGGTTCGAACTTTGCAAGCAGTTTTCTCAGGTTTTATGGGACCAAACGGGCTGAAATATTGGAATAGTGATAAGAATCGCTATCCAAATCGAATTCAGTCACAAAATCTCCATAAAAATGTTTTTTAAGAAAAATCATAATTTTTATGGAGGCTAATTTGAGACTTGGGTTCGAACTTTGCAAGCAGTTTTCTCAGGTTTTATGGGACCAAACGAGCTGAAATATTTGAATAGTGGTAAGAATCGCTATCCAAATCGAATTCAGTCACAAAATCTCCATAAAAATGTTTTTTAAGAAAATTCATAATTTTTATGGAGGCTAATTTGAGACTTGGGTCCGAATTTTGCAAGCAGTTTTCTCAGGTTTTATCGGACCAAACGGGCTGTAATATTGGAATAGTGATAAGAATCGTTACCCAAATCGAACCCAGTCACAAAATCTTCATAAAGTTGTATTTTTAGAAAAATCATGATTTTTATGGACGCTAATTTCAGACTTGGGTTCGAACTTTGGATGCAGTTTTCTCAGGTTCTATGGGACCAATTTGGCTGAAATATTGGAATAGTGATAAGAATCGCTATCCAAATCGAATTCATTCACAAAATCTCCATAAAGTTGTATTATTAGAAAAATTATGATTTTTATGGACGCTAAGTTCAGACTTGTGTTCGAACTTTGGATGCAGTTTTCTCAGGTTCTATGGGACCAAATTGGCTGAAATATTGGAATAGTGATAAGAATCGCTATCCAAATCGAATTCAGTCATAAAATCTGCATAAAAATGTTTTTTAAGAAAAATCATCTTTTTTATGGAGGCTAATTTGAGACTTGGGTTCGAACTTTGCAAGCAGTTTTCTCAGGTTTCATGGGACCAAACGGGCTGAAATATTGGAATAGTGATAAGAATCGTTACCCAAATCGAACTCAGTCACAAAATCTTCAATAAGTTGTATTTTTAGAAAAATCATGATTTTTATGGACGCTTTTTTCAGACTTGGGTTCGAACTTTGGAAGCAGTATTCACAGTTTCTATGAAACCGAATTGGCTGAAATTTTTGAATAGTGATAAGAATCGTTATCCAAATCGAATTCAGTCACAAAATCTCCATAAAGTTGTATTATTAGAAAAATTATGATTTTTATGGACGCAAATTTCAGATTTTGGTTCGAACTTTGGAAGCAGTTTTCTCACGTTCTATGGGACCAAATTGGCTGAAATATAGGAAAAGTGACAAGAAGAATGGTTTAAATCGAAATCAATCAGAAAATCACCATAAAAATATTTTTAAGAAAAATCATCATTTTTATGGAGGCTAATTTGAGACTTGGGTTCGAACTTTGCAAGCAGTTTTCTCAGGTTTCATGGGACCAAACGGGCTGAAATATTGGAATACTGATAAGATTCGTTACCCAAATCGAACTCAGTCACAAAATCTTCATAAAGTTTTATTTTTAGAAAAATCATGATTTTTATGGACGCTAATTTGAGACCTGGGTTCGAACTTTGCAAGCAGTTTTCTCAGGTTTTATGGGACCAAACGGGCTGAAATATTGGAATAGTGATAAGAATCGCTATCCAAATCGAATTCAGTCACAAAATCTCCATAAAAATGTTTTTTTAAGAAAAATCATCATTTTTATGGAGGGTAATTTGAGACTTGGGTTCGAAATTTGCAAGCAGTTTTCTCAGGTTTCATGGGACCAAACGGGCTGAAATATTGGAATACTGATAAGAATCGTTACCCAAATCGAACTCAGTCACAAAATCTTCATAAAGTTGTATTTTTAGAAAAATCATGATTTTTATGGACGCTAATTTCAGACTTGGGTTCGAACTTTGGAAGCAGTTTTCTGAGGTTCTATGCGACCAACCTTACTGAAATTTTGAAATAGTGATAAGAATCGCTATCCAAATCGAATTCAGTCACAAAATCTCCATAAAGTTGTATTATTAGAAAAATTATGATTTTTATAGACGCTTATTTCAGACTTGGGTTAGAACTTTGGATGCAGTTTTCTCAGGTTCTATGGGACCAAATTGGCTGAAATATTAGAATAGTGATAAGAATCGCTATCCAAACCGAATTCAGTCACAAAATCTCCATAAAGTTGTATAAGAAGAAAAATTATGATTTTTATGGACGCTAATTTCAGACTTGGGTTCGAACTTCGGAAGCAGTTTTCTGAGGTTCTATGCGACCAACCTTACTGAAATTTTGAAATAGTGATAAGAATCGCTATCCAAATCGAATTCAGTCACAAAATTTCCATAAAGTTGTATTATTAGAAAAATTATGATTTTTATAGACGCTTATTTCAGACTTGGGTTCGAACTTTAGAAGCAGTTTTCTCAGGATCTATGATACCAAATTGGCTGAAATTAAGGAAAAGTGATGAGAAGCATGGTACAAATCGAAATCAATCAGAAAACCACCACTCATTTGTATTTTCAGAAAAATCATCTATTTTATGGAGGCTAATTTCAGACTTGTGTTCGAACTTTGGATGCAGTTTTCTCAGGTTCTATGGGACCAAATTGGCTGAAATATTGGAATAGTGATAAGAATCGCTATCCAAATCGAATTCAGTCATAAAATCTCCATAAAGTTGTATTTTTAGAAAAATCATGATTTTTATGGACGCTAATTTCAGACTTGGGTTCGAACTTTAGAAGCAAATTTCTCAGGATCTATGAGACCAAATTGGCAGAAATTAAGGAAAAGTGATAAGAAAAAGGGTTTAAATCGAAATCAATCAGAAAATCACCATACATTTGTATTTTCAGAAAAATCATCTATTTTATGGAGGCTAATTTGAGACTTGGGTTCGAACTTTGCAAGCAGTTTTCTCAGGTTTTATGGGACCAAACGGGCTGAAATATTGGAATAGTGATAAGAATCGGTATCCAAATCGAATTCAGTCATAAAATCTCCATAAAAATGTTTTTTAAGAAAAATCATCTTTTTTATGGAGGCTAATTTGAAACTTGGGTTCGAACTTTGGAAGCAGTTTTCACAGGTTTTATCGGACCAAACGGGCTGAAATATTGGAATAGTGATAAGAATCGTTACCCAAATCGTATTAAGTCACAAAATCACCATAAAAATGTTTTTTAAGAAAATTCATAATTTTTTATGGAGGCTAATTTGAGACTTGGGTCCGAATTTTGCAAGCAGTTTTCTCAGGTTTTATCGGACCAAACGGGCTGAAATATTGGAATAGTGATAAGAATCGTTACCCAAATCGAACCCAGTCACAAAATCTTCATAAAGTTGTATTTTTAGAAAAATCATGATTTTTATGGACGCTAATTTCAGACTTGGGTTCGAACTTTGGATGCAGTTTTCTCAGGTTCAATGGGACCGAATTGGCTGAAATATTGGAATAGTGATAAGAATCGCTATCCAAATCGTATTAAGTCACAAAATTTCCATTAAGTTGTATTATTAGAAAAATTATGATTTTTATAGACGCTAATTTCAGACTTGGGTTTGAACTTTAGAAGCAGTTTTCTAAGGTTCTTTGATACCAAATTGGCTGAAATTAAGGAAAAGTGATAAGAAGCATGGTTCAAATCGAAATCAATCAGAAAATCACCATACATTTGTATTTTAAGAAAAATCATCCTTTTTATGGAGGCTAATTTGAGACTTGGGTTCGAACTTTGCAAGCAGTTTTCTCAGGTTTTATGGGACCAAACGGGCTGAAATATTGGAATTGTGATAAGAATCGCTATCCAAATCGAATTCAGTCACAAAATCTCCATAAAGTGGTATTTTTAGAAAAATCATGATTTTTATGGACGCTAATTTCAGACTTGGGTTCGAACTTTAGAAGCAGTTTGTCACGTTATATGGGACCAAATTGGCTGAAATTTAGGAAAAGTGATAAGAAGCATGGTTCAAATCGAAATCAATCAGAAAATCACCATACATTTGTATTTTAAGAAAAATCATCTTTTTTATGGAGGCTATTTTGAGACTTGGGTTCGAACTTTGCAAGCAGTTTTCTCAGGTTTTATGGGACCAAACGGGCTGAAATATTGGAATAGTGATAAGAATCGCTATCTAAATCGAATTCAGTCACAAAATCTCCATAAAAATGTTTTTTAAGAAAAATCATAATTTTTATGGAGGCTAATTTGAGACTTGGGTCCGAATTTTGCAAGCAGTTTTCTCAGGTTTTATCTGACCAAACGGGCTGATATATTGGAATAGTGATAAGAATCGTTACCCAAATCGAACCCAGTCACAAAATCTTCATAAAGTTGTATTTTTAGAAAAATCATGATTTTTATGGACGCTAATTTCAGACTTGGGTTCGAACTTTGGATGCAGTTTTCTCAGGTTCAATGGGACCTAATTGGCTGAAATATTGGAATAGTGATAAGAATCGCTATCCAAATCGTATTAAGTCACACAATTTCCATTAAGTTGTATTATTAGAAAAATTATGATTTTTATAGACGCTAATTTCAGACTTGGGTTTGAACTTTAGAAGCAGTTTTCTAAGGTTCTTTGATACCAAATTGGCTGAAATTAAGGAAAAGTGATAAGAAGCATGGTTCAAATCGAAATCAATCAGAAAATCACCATACATTTGTATTTTAAGAAAAATCATCCTTTTTATGGAGGCTAATTTGAGACTTGGGTTCGAACTTTGCAAGCAGTTTTCTCAGGTTTTATGGGACCAAACGGGCTGAAATATTGGAATTGTGATAAGAATCGCTATCCAAATCGAATTCAGTCACAAAATCTCCATAAAGTGGTATTTTTAGAAAAATCATGATTTTTATGGACGCTAATTTCAGACTTGGGTTCGAACTTTAGAAGCAGTTTGTCACGTTATATGGGACCAAATTGGCTGAAATTTAGGAAAAGTGATAAGAAGCATGGTTCAAATCGAAATCAATCAGAAAATCACCATACATTTGTATTTTAAGAAAAATCATCTTTTTTATGGAGGCTAATTTGAGACTTGGGTTCGAACTTTGCAAGCAGTTTTCTCAGGTTTTATGGGACCAAACGGGCTGAAATATTGGAATAGTGATAAGAATCGCTATCCAAATCGAATTCAGTCACAAAATCTCCATAAAAATGTTTTTTAAGAAAAATCATAATTTTTATGGAGGCTAATTTGAGACTTGGGTTCGAACTTTGCAAGCAGTTTTCTCAGGTTTTATGGGACCAAACGAGCTGAAATATTTGAATAGTGATAAGAATCGCTATCCAAATCGAATTCAGTCACAAAATCTCCATAAAAATGTTTTTTAAGAAAATTCATAATTTTTATGGAGGCTAATTTGAGACTTGGGTCCGAATTTTGCAAGCAGTTTTCTCAGGTTTTATCGGACCAAACGGGCTGTAATATTGGAATAGTGATAAGAATCGTTACCCAAATCGAACCCAGTCACAAAATCTTCATAAAATTGTATTTTTAGAAAAATCATGATTTTTATGGACGCTAATTTCAGACTTGGGTTCGAACTTTGGATGCAGTTTTCTCAGGTTCTATGGGACCAATTTGGCTGAAATATTGGAATAGTGATAAGAATCGCTATCCAAATCGAATTCAGTCACAAAATCTCCATAAAGTTGTATTATTAGAAAAATTATGATTTTTATAGACGCTTATTTCAGACTTGGGTTCGAACTTTGGATGAAGTTTTCTCAGGTTCTATGGGACCAAATTGGCTGAAATATTAGAATAGTGATAAGAATCGCTATCCAAACCGAATTCAGTCACAAAATCTCCATAAAGTTGTATTATTAGAAAAATTATGATTTTTATGGACGCTAATTTCAGACTTGGGTTCGAACTTCGGAAGCAGTTTTCTGAGGTTCTATGCGACCAACCTTACTGAAATTTTGAAATAGTGATAAGAATCGCAATCCAAATCGAATTCAGTCACAAAATTTCCATAAAGTTGTATTATTAGAAAAATTATGATTTTTATAGACGCTTATTTCAGACTTGGGTTCGAACTTTAGAAGCAGTTTTCTCAGGATCTATGAGACCAAATTGGCTGAAATTAAGGAAAAGTGATGAGAAGCATGGTACAAATCGAAATCAATCAGAAAATCACCACTCATTTGTATTTTCAGAAAAATCATCTATTTTATGGAGGCTAATTTCAGACTTGTGTTCGAACTTTGGATGCAGTTTTCTCAGGTTCTATGGGACCAAATTGGCTGAAATATTGGAATAGTGATAAGAATCGCTATCCAAATCGAATTCAGTCATAAAATCTCCATAAAGTATTATTTTTAGAAAAATCATGATTTTTATGGACGCTAATTTCTGACTTGGGTTCGAACTTTAGAAGCAAATTTCTCAGGATCTATGAGACCAAATTGGCAGAAATTAAGGAAAAGTGATAAGAAAAAGGGTTTAAATCGAAATCAATCAGAAAATCACCATACATTTGTATTTTCAGAAAAATCATCTATTTTATGGAGGCTAATTTGAGACTTGGGTTCGAACTTTGCAAGCAGTTTTCTCAGGTTTTATGGGATCAAACGGGCTGAAATATTGGAATAGTGATAAGAATCGGTATCCAAATCGAATTCAGTCATAAAATCTCCATAAAAATGTTTTTTAAGAAAAATCATCTTTTTTATGGAGGCTAATTTGAGACTTGGGTTCGAACTTTGGAAGCAGTTTTCACAGGTTTTATCGGACCAAACGGGCTGAAATATTGGAATAGTGATAAGAATCGTTACCCAAATCGTATTAAGTCACAAAATCACCATAAAAATGTTTTTTAAGAAAATTCATAATTTTTTATGGAGGCTAATTTGAGACTTGGGTCCGAATTTTGCAAGCAGTTTTCTCAGGTTTTATCGGACCAAACGGGCTGAAATATTGGAATAGTGATAAGAATCGTTACCCAAATCGAACCCAGTCACAAAATCTTCATAAAGTTGTATTTTTTGAAAAATCATGATTTTTATGGACGCTAATTTCAGACTTGGGTTCGAACTTTGGATGCAGTTTTCTCAGGTTCAATGGGACCTAATTGGCTGAAATATTGGAATAGTGATAAGAATCGCTATCCAAATCGTATTAAGTCACACAATTTCCATTAAGTTGTATTATTAGAAAAATTATGATTTTTATAGACGCTAATTTCAGACTTGGGTTTGAACTTTAGAAGCAGTTTTCTAAGGTTCTTTGATACCAAATTGGCTGAAATTAAGGAAAAGTGATAAGAAGCATGGTTCAAATCGAAATCAATCAGAAAATCACCATACATTTGTATTTTAAGAAAAATCATCCTTTTTATGGAGGCTAATTTGAGACTTGGGTTCGAACTTTGCAAGCAGTTTTCTCAGGTTTTATGGGACCAAACGGGCTGAAATATTGGAATTGTGATAAGAATCGCTATCCAAATCGAATTCAGTCACAAAATCTCCATAAAGTGGTATTTTTAGAAAAATCATGATTTTTATGGACGCTAATTTCAGACTTGGGTTCGAACTTTAGAAGCAGTTTGTCACGTTATATGGGACCAAATTGGCTGAAATTTAGGAAAAGTGATAAGAAGCATGGTTCAAATCGAAATCAATCAGAAAATCACCATACATTTGTATTTTAAGAAAAATCATCTTTTTTATGGAGGCTAATTTGAGACTTGGGTTCGAACTTTGCAAGCAGTTTTCTCAGGTTTTATGGGACCAAACGGGCTGAAATATTGGAATAGTGATAAGAATCGCTATCCAAATCGAATTCAGTCACAAAATCTCCATAAAAATGTTTTTTAAGAAAAATCATAATTTTTATGGAGGCTAATTTGAGACTTGGGTTCGAACTTTGCAAGCAGTTTTCTCAGGTTTTATGGGACCAAACGAGCTGAAATATTTGAATAGTGATAAGAATCGCTATCCAAATCGAATTCAGTCACAAAATCTCCATAAAAATGTTTTTTAAGAAAATTCATAATTTTTATGGAGGCTAATTTGAGACTTGGGTCCGAATTTTGCAAGCAGTTTTCTCAGGTTTTATCGGACCAAACGGGCTGTAATATTGGAATAGTGATAAGAATCGTTACCCAAATCGAACCCAGTCACAAAATCTTCATAAAGTTGTATTTTTAGAAAAATCATGATTTTTATGGACGCTAATTTCAGACTTGGGTTCGAACTTTGGATGCAGTTTTCTCAGGTTCTATGGGACCAATTTGGCTGAAATATTGGAATAGTGATAAGAATCGCTATCCAAATCGAATTCAGTCACAAAATCTCCATAAAGTTGTATTATTAGAAAAATTATGATTTTTATAGACGCTTATTTCAGACTTGGGTTCGAACTTTGGATGCAGTTTTCTCAGGTTCTATGGGACCAAATTGGCTGAAATATTAGAATAGTGATAAGAATCGCTATCCAAACCGAATTCAGTCACAAAATCTCCATAAAGTTGTATTATTAGAAAAATTATGATTTTTATGGACGCTAATTTCAGACTTGGGTTCGAACTTCGGAAGCAGTTTTCTGAGGTTCTATGCGACCAACCTTACTGAAATTTTGAAATAGTGATAAGAATCGCAATCCAAATCGAATTCAGTCACAAAATTTCCATAAAGTTGTATTATTAGAAAAATTATGATTTTTATAGACGCTTATTTCAGACTTGGGTTCGAACTTTAGAAGCAGTTTTCTCAGGATCTATGAGACCAAATTGGCTGAAATTAAGGAAAAGTGATGAGAAGCATGGTACAAATCGAAATCAATCAGAAAATCACCACTCATTTGTATTTTCAGAAAAATCATCTATTTTATGGAGGCTAATTTCAGACTTGTGTTCGAACTTTGGATGCAGTTTTCTCAGGTTCTATGGGACCAAATTGGCTGAAATATTGGAATAGTGATAAGAATCGCTATCCAAATCGAATTCAGTCATAAAATCTCCATAAAGTATTATTTTTAGAAAAATCATGATTTTTATGGACGCTAATTTCTGACTTGGGTTCGAACTTTAGAAGCAAATTTCTCAGGATCTATGAGACCAAATTGGCAGAAATTAAGGAAAAGTGATAAGAAAAAGGGTTTAAATCGAAATCAATCAGAAAATCACCATACATTTGTATTTTCAGAAAAATCATCTATTTTATGGAGGCTAATTTGAGACTTGGGTTCGAACTTTGCAAGCAGTTTTCTCAGGTTTTATGGGACCAAACGGGCTGAAATATTGGAATAGTGATAAGAATCGGTATCCAAATCGAATTCAGTCATAAAATCTCCATAAAAATGTTTTTTAAGAAAAATCATCTTTTTTATGGAGGCTAATTTGAGACTTGGGTTCGAACTTTGGAAGCAGTTTTCACAGGTTTTATCGGACCAAACGGGCTGAAATATTGGAATAGTGATAAGAATCGTTACCCAAATCGTATTAAGTCACAAAATCACCATAAAAATGTTTTTTAAGAAAATTCATAATTTTTTATGGAGGCTAATTTGAGACTTGGGTCCGAATTTTGCAAGCAGTTTTCTCAGGTTTTATCGGACCAAACGGGCTGAAATATTGGAATAGTGATAAGAATCGTTACCCAAATCGAACCCAGTCACAAAATCTTCATAAAGTTGTATTTTTTGAAAAATCATGATTTTTATGGACGCTAATTTCAGACTTGGGTTCGAACTTTGGATGCAGTTTTCTCAGGTTCAATGGGACCGAATTGGCTGAAATATTGGAATAGTGATAAGAATCGCTATCCAAATCGAATTCAGTCACAAAATCTCCATAAAGTGGTATTTTTAGAAAAATCATGATTTTTATGGACGCTAATTTCAGACTTGGGTTCGAACTTTAGAAGCAGTTTGTCACGTTATATGGGACCAAATTGGCTGAAATTTAGGAAAAGTGATAAGAAGCATGGTTCAAATCGAAATCAATCAGAAAATCACCATACATTTGTATTTTAAGAAAAATCATCTTTTTTATGGAGGCTAATTTGAGACTTGGGTTCGAACTTTGCAAGCAGTTTTCTCAGGTTTTATGGGACCAAACGGGCTGAAATATTGGAATAGTGATAAGAATCGCTATCCAAATCGAATTCATTCACAAAATCTCCATAAAAATGTTTTTTAAGAAAAATCATAATTTTTATGGAGGCTAATTTGAGACTTGGGTTCGAACTTTGCAAGCAGTTTTCTCAGGTTTTATGGGACCAAACGAGCTGAAATATTTGAATAGTGGTAAGAATCGCTATCCAAATCGAATTCAGTCACAAAATCTCCATAAAAATGTTTTTTAAGAAAATTCATAATTTTTATGGAGGCTAATTTGAGACTTGGGTCCGAATTTTGCAAGCAGTTTTCTCAGGTTTTATCGGACCAAACGGGCTGTAATATTGGAATAGTGATAAGAATCGTTACCCAAATCGAACCCAGTCACAAAATCTTCATAAAGTTGTATTTTTAGAAAAATCATGATTTTTATGGACGCTAATTTCAGACTTGGGTTCGAACTTTGGATGCAGTTTTCTCAGGTTCTATGGGACCAATTTGGCTGAAATATTGGAATAGTGATAAGAATCGCTATCCAAATCGAATTCATTCACAAAATCTCCATAAAGTTGTATTATTAGAAAAATTATGATTTTTATGGACGCTTAGTTCAGACTTGTGTTCGAACTTTGGATGCAGTTTTCTCAGGTTCTATGGGACCAAATTGGCTGAAATATTGGAATAGTGATAAGAATCGCTATCCAAATCGAATTCAGTCATTAAATCTGCATAAAAATGTTTTTTAAGAAAAATCATCTTTTTTATGGAGGCTAATTTGAGACTTGGGTTCGAACTTTGCAAGCAGTTTTCTCAGGTTTTATGGGACCAAACAGGCTGAAATATTGGAATAGTGATAAGAATCGTTACCCAAATCGAACTCAGTCACAAAATCTTCATTAAGTTGTATTTTTAGAAAAATCATGATTTTTATGGACGCTTTTTTCAGACTTGGGTTCGAACTTTGGAAGCAGTATTCACAGTTTCTATGAAACCGAATTGGCTGAAATTTTTGAATAGTGATAAGAATCGTTATCCAAATCGAATTCAGTCACAAAATCTCCATAAAGTTGTATTATTAGAAAAATTATGATTTTTATGGACGCAAATTTCAGATTTTGGTTCGAACTTTGGAAGCAGTTTTCTCACGTTCTATGGGACCAAATTGGCTGAAATATAGGAAAAGTGACAAGAAGAATGGTTTAAATCGAAATCAATCAGAAAATCACCATAAAAATATTTTTAAGAAAAATCATCATTTTTATGGAGGCTAATTTGAGACTTGGGTTCGAACTTTGCAAGCAGTTTTCTCAGGTTTCATGGGACCAAACGGGCTGAAATATTGGAATACTGATAAGATTCGTTACCCAAATCGAACTCAGTCACAAAATCTTCATAAAGTTTTATTTTTAGAAAAATCATGATTTTTATGGACGCTAATTTGAGACCTGGGTTCGAACTTTGCAAGCAGTTTTCTCAGGTTTTATGGGACCAAACGGGCTGAAATATTGGAATAGTGATAAGAATCGCTATCCAAATCGAATTCAGTCACAAAATCTCCATAAAAATGTTTTTTTAAGAAAAATCATCATTTTTATGGAGGGTAATTTGAGACTTGGGTTCGAAATTTGCAAGCAGTTTTCTCAGGTTTCATGGGACCAAACGGGCTGAAATATTGGAATACTGATAAGAATCGTTACCCAAATCGAACTCAGTCACAAAATCTTCATAAAGTTGTATTTTTAGAAAAATCATGATTTTTATGGACGCTAATTTCAGACTTGGGTTCGAACTTTGGAAGCAGTTTTCTGAGGTTCTATGCGACCAACCTTACTGAAATTTTGAAATAGTGATAAGAATCGCTATCCAAATCGAATTCAGTCACAAAATCTCCATAAAGTTGTATTATTAGAAAAATTATGATTTTTATAGACGCTTATTTCAGACTTGGGTTAGAACTTTGGATGCAGTTTTCTCAGGTTCTATGGGACCAAATTGGCTGAAATATTAGAATAGTGATAAGAATCGCTATCCAAACCGAATTCAGTCACAAAATCTCCATAAAGTTGTATAAGAAGAAAAATTATGATTTTTATGGACGCTAATTTCAGACTTGGGTTCGAACTTCGGAAGCAGTTTTCTGAGGTTCTATGCGACCAACCTTACTGAAATTTTGAAATAGTGATAAGAATCGCTATCCAAATCGAATTCAGTCACAAAATTTCCATAAAGTTGTATTATTAGAAAAATTATGATTTTTATAGACGCTTATTTCAGACTTGGGTTCGAACTTTAGAAGCAGTTTTCTCAGGATCTATGATACCAAATTGGCTGAAATTAAGGAAAAGTGATGAGAAGCATGGTACAAATCGAAATCAATCAGAAAATCACCACTCATTTGTATTTTCAGAAAAATCATCTATTTTATGGAGGCTAATTTCAGACTTGTGTTCGAACTTTGGATGCAGTTTTCTCAGGTTCTATGGGACCAAATTGGCTGAAATATTGGAATAGTGATAAGAATCGCTATCCAAATCGAATTCAGTCATAAAATCTCCATAAAAATGTATTTTTAGAAAAATCATGATTTTTATGGACGCTAATTTCAGACTTGGGTTCGAACTTTAGAAGCAAATTTCTCAGGATCTATGAGACCAAATTGGCAGAAATTAAGGAAAAGTGATAAGAAAAAGGGTTTAAATCGAAATCAATCAGAAAATCACCATACATTTGTATTTTCAGAAAAATCATCTATTTTATGGAGGCTAATTTGAGACTTGGGTTCGAACTTTGCAAGCAGTTTTCTCAGGTTTTATGGGACCAAACGGGCTGAAATATTGGAATAGTGATAAGAATCGGTATCCAAATCGAATTCAGTCATAAAATCTCCATAAAAATGTTTTTTAAGAAAAATCATCTTTTTTATGGAGGCTAATTTGAAACTTGGGTTCGAACTTTGGAAGCAGTTTTCACAGGTTTTATCGGACCAAACGGGCTGAAATATTGGAATAGTGATAAGAATCGTTACCCAAATCGTATTAAGTCACAAAATCACCATAAAAATGTTTTTTAAGAAAATTCATAATTTTTTATGGAGGCTAATTTGAGACTTGGGTCCGAATTTTGCAAGCAGTTTTCTCAGGTTTTATCGGACCAAACGGGCTGAAATATTGGAATAGTGATAAGAATCGTTACCCAAATCGAACCCAGTCACAAAATCTTCATAAAGTTGTATTTTTAGAAAAATCATGATTTTTATGGACGCTAATTTCAGACTTGGGTTCGAACTTTGGATGCAGTTTTCTCAGGTTCAATGGGACCGAATTGGCTGAAATATTGGAATAGTGATAAGAATCGCTATCCAAATCGTATTAAGTCACACAATTTCCATTAAGTTGTATTATTAGAAAAATTATGATTTTTATAGACGCTAATTTCAGACTTGGGTTTGAACTTTAGAAGCAGTTTTCTAAGGTTCTTTGATACCAAATTGGCTGAAATTAAGGAAAAGTGATAAGAAGCATGGTTCAAATCGAAATCAATCAGAAAATCACCATACATTTGTATTTTAAGAAAAATCATCCTTTTTATGGAGGCTAATTTGAGACTTGGGTTCGAACTTTGCAAGCAGTTTTCTCAGGTTTTATGGGACCAAACGGGCTGAAATATTGGAATTGTGATAAGAATCGCTATCCAAATCGAATTCAGTCACAAAATCTCCATAAAGTGGTATTTTTAGAAAAATCATGATTTTTATGGACGCTAATTTCAGACTTGGGTTCGAACTTTAGAAGCAGTTTGTCACGTTATATGGGACCAAATTGGCTGAAATTTAGGAAAAGTGATAAGAAGCATGGTTCAAATCGAAATCAATCAGAAAATCACCATACATTTGTATTTTAAGAAAAATCATCTTTTTTATGGAGGCTAATTTGAGACTTGGGTTCGAACTTTGCAAGCAGTTTTCTCAGGTTTTATGGGACCAAACGGGCTGAAATATTGGAATAGTGATAAGAATCGCTATCCAAATCGAATTCAGTCACAAAATCTCCATAAAAATGTTTTTTAAGAAAAATCATAATTTTTATGGAGGCTAATTTGAGACTTGGGTTCGATTTTTGCTAGCAGTTTTCTCAGGTTTTATGGGACCAAACGAGCTGAAATATTTGAATAGTGGTAAGAATCGCTATCCAAATCGAATTCAGTCACAAAATCTCCATAAAAATGTTTTTTAAGAAAATTCATAATTTTTATGGAGGCTAATTTGAGACTTGGGTCCGAATTTTGCAAGCAGTTTTCTCAGGTTTTATCGGACCAAACGGGCTGTAATATTGGAATAGTGATAAGAATCGTTACCCAAATCGAACCCAGTCACAAAATCTTCATAAAGTTGTATTTTTAGAAAAATCATGATTTTTATGGACGCTAATTTCAGACTTGGGTTCGAACTTTGGATGCAGTTTTCTCAGGTTCTATGGGACCAATTTGGCTGAAATATTGGAATAGTGATAAGAATCGCTATCCAAATCGAATTCATTCACAAAATCTCCATAAAGTTGTATTATTAGAAAAATTATGATTTTTATGGACGCTAAGTTCAGACTTGTGTTCGAACTTTGGATGCAGTTTTCTCAGGTTCTATGGGACCAAATTGGCTGAAATATTGGAATAGTGATAAGAATCGCTATCCAAATCGAATTCAGTCACAAAATCTCCATAAAAATGTTTTTTAAGAAAAATCATCTTTTTTATGGAGGCTAATTTGAGACTTGGGTTCGAACTTTGCAAGCAGTTTTCTCAGGTTTTATGGGACCAAACAGGCTGAAATATTGGAATAGTGATAAGAATCGTTACCCAAATCGAACTCAGTCACAAAATCTTCATTAAGTTGTATTTTTAGAAAAATCATGATTTTTATGGACGCTTTTTTCAGACTTGGGTTCGAACTTTGGAAGCAGTATTCACAGTTTCTATGAAACCGAATTGGCTGAAATTTTTGAATAGTGATAAGAATCGTTATCCAAATCGAATTCAGTCACAAAATCTCCATAAAGTTGTATTATTAGAAAAATTATGATTTTTATGGACGCAAATTTCAGATTTTGGTTCGAACTTTGGAAGCAGTTTTCTCACGTTCTATGGGACCAAATTGGCTGAAATATAGGAAAAGTGACAAGAAGAATGGTTTAAATCGAAATCAATCAGAAAATCACCATAAAAATATTTTTAAGAAAAATCATCATTTTTATGGAGGCTAATTTGAGACTTGGGTTCGAACTTTGCAAGCAGTTTTCTCAGGTTTCATGGGACCAAACGGGCTGAAATATTGGAATACTGATAAGATTCGTTACCCAAATCGAACTCAGTCACAAAATCTTCATAAAGTTTTATTTTTAGAAAAATCATGATTTTTATGGACGCTAATTTGAGACCTGGGTTCGAACTTTGCAAGCAGTTTTCTCAGGTTTTATGGGACCAAACGGGCTGAAATATTGGAATAGTGATATGAATCGCTATCCAAATCGAATTCAGTCACAAAATCTCCATAAAAATGTTTTTTTAAGAAAAATCATCATTTTTATGGAGGGTAATTTGAGACTTGGGTTCGAAATTTGCAAGCAGTTTTCTCAGGTTTCATGGGACCAAACGGGCTGAAATATTGGAATACTGATAAGAATCGTTACCCAAATCGAACTCAGTCACAAAATCTTCATAAAGTTGTATTTTTAGAAAAATCATGATTTTTATGGACGCTAATTTCAGACTTGGGTTCGAACTTTGGAAGCAGTTTTCTGAGGTTCTATGCGACCAACCTTACTGAAATTTTGAAATAGTGATAAGAATCGCTATCCAAATCGAATTCAGTCACAAAATCTCCATAAAGTTGTATTATTAGAAAAATTATGATTTTTATAGACGCTTATTTCAGACTTGGGTTAGAACTTTGGATGCAGTTTTCTCAGGTTCTATGGGACCAAATTGGCTGAAATATTAGAATAGTGATAAGAATCGCTATCCAAACCGAATTCAGTCACAAAATCTCCATAAAGTTGTATAAGAAGAAAAATTATGATTTTTATGGACGCTAATTTCAGACTTGGGTTCGAACTTCGGAAGCAGTTTTCTGAGGTTCTATGCGACCAACCTTACTGAAATTTTGAAATAGTGATAAGAATCGCTATCCAAATCGAATTCAGTCACAAAATTTCCATAAAGTTGTATTATTAGAAAAATTATGATTTTTATAGACGCTTATTTCAGACTTGGGTTCGAACTTTAGAAGCAGTTTTCTCAGGATCTATGATACCAAATTGGCTGAAATTAAGGAAAAGTGATGAGAAGCATGGTACAAATCGAAATCAATCAGAAAATCACCACTCATTTGTATTTTCAGAAAAATCATCTATTTTATGGAGGCTAATTTCAGACTTGTGTTCGAACTTTGGATGCAGTTTTCTCAGGTTCTATGGGACCAAATTGGCTGAAATATTGGAATAGTGATAAGAATCGCTATCCAAATCGAATTCAGTCATAAAATCTCCATAAAGTTGTATTTTTAGAAAAATCATGATTTTTATGGACGCTAATTTCAGACTTGGGTTCGAACTTTAGAAGCAAATTTCTCAGGATCTATGAGACCAAATTGGCAGAAATTAAGGAAAAGTGATAAGAAAAAGGGTTTAAATCGAAATCAATCAGAAAATCACCATACATTTGTATTTTCAGAAAAATCATCTATTTTATGGAGGCTAATTTGAGACTTGGGTTCGAACTTTGCAAGCAGTTTTCTCAGGTTTTATGGGACCAAACGGGCTGAAATATTGGAATAGTGATAAGAATCGGTATCCAAATCGAATTCAGTCATAAAATCTCCATAAAAATGTTTTTTAAGAAAAATCATCTTTTTTATGGAGGCTAATTTGAAACTTGGGTTCGAACTTTGGAAGCAGTTTTCACAGGTTTTATCGGACCAAACGGGCTGAAATATTGGAATAGTGATAAGAATCGTTACCCAAATCGTATTAAGTCACAAAATCACCATAAAAATGTTTTTTAAGAAAATTCATAATTTTTTATGGAGGCTAATTTGAGACTTGGGTCCGAATTTTGCAAGCAGTTTTCTCAGGTTTTATCGGACCAAACGGGCTGAAATATTGGAATAGTGATAAGAATCGTTACCCAAATCGAACCCAGTCACAAAATCTTCATAAAGTTGTATTTTTAGAAAAATCATGATTTTTATGGACGCTAATTTCAGACTTGGGTTCGAACTTTGGATGCAGTTTTCTCAGGTTCAATGGGACCGAATTGGCTGAAATATTGGAATAGTGATAAGAATCGCTATCCAAATCGTATTAAGTCACACAATTTCCATTAAGTTGTATTATTAGAAAAATTATGATTTTTATAGACGCTAATTTCAGACTTGGGTTTGAACTTTAGAAGCAGTTTTCTAAGGTTCTTTGATACCAAATTGGCTGAAATTAAGGAAAAGTGATAAGAAGCATGGTTCAAATCGAAATCAATCAGAAAATCACCATACATTTGTATTTTAAGAAAAATCATCCTTTTTATGGAGGCTAATTTGAGACTTGGGTTCGAACTTTGCAAGCAGTTTTCTCAGGTTTTATGGGACCAAACGGGCTGAAATATTGGAATTGTGATAAGAATCGCTATCCAAATCGAATTCAGTCACAAAATCTCCATAAAGTGGTATTTTTAGAAAAATCATGATTTTTATGGACGCTAATTTCAGACTTGGGTTCGAACTTTAGAAGCAGTTTGTCACGTTATATGGGACCAAATTGGCTGAAATTTAGGAAAAGTGATAAGAAGCATGGTTCAAATCGAAATCAATCAGAAAATCACCATACATTTGTATTTTAAGAAAAATCATCTTTTTTATGGAGGCTAATTTGAGACTTGGGTTCGAACTTTGCAAGCAGTTTTCTCAGGTTTTATGGGACCAAACGGGCTGAAATATTGGAATAGTGATAAGAATCGCTATCCAAATCGAATTCAGTCACAAAATCTCCATAAAAATGTTTTTTAAGAAAATTCATAATTTTTATGGAGGCTAATTTGAGACTTGGGTCCGAATTTTGCAAGCAGTTTTCTCAGGTTTTATCGGACCAAACGGGCTGTAATATTGGAATAGTGATAAGAATCGTTACCCAAATCGAACCCAGTCACAAAATCTTCATAAAGTTGTATTTTTAGAAAAATCATGATTTTTATGGACGCTAATTTCAGACTTGGGTTCGAACTTTGGATGCAGTTTTCTCAGGTTCTATGGGACCAATTTGGCTGAAATATTGGAATAGTGATAAGAATCGCTATCCAAATCGAATTCATTCACAAAATCTCCATAAAGTTGTATTATTAGAAAAATTATGATTTTTATGGACGCTAAGTTCAGACTTGTGTTCGAACTTTGGATGCAGTTTTCTCAGGTTCTATGGGACCAAATTGGCTGAAATATTGGAATAGTGATAAGAATCGCTATCCAAATCGAATTCAGTCATAAAATCTGCATAAAAATGTTTTTTAAGAAAAATCATCTTTTTTATGGAGGCTAATTTGAGACTTGGGTTCGAACTTTGCAAGCAGTTTTCTCAGGTTTTATGGGACCAAACAGGCTGAAATATTGGAATAGTGATAAGAATCGTTACCCAAATCGAACTCAGTCACAAAATCTTCATTAAGTTGTATTTTTAGAAAAATCATGATTTTTATGGACGCTTTTTTCAGACTTGGGTTCGAACTTTGGAAGCAGTATTCACAGTTTCTATGAAACCGAATTGGCTGAAATTTTTGAATAGTGATAAGAATCGTTATCCAAATCGAATTCAGTCACAAAATCTCCATAAAGTTGTATTATTAAAAAAATTATGATTTTTATGGACGCAAATTTCAGATTTTGGTTCGAACTTTGGAAGCAGTTTTCTCACGTTCTATGGGACCAAATTGGCTGAAATATTGGAATACTGATAAGATTCGTTACCCAAATCGAACTCAGTCACAAAATCTTCATAAAGTTTTATTTTTAGAAAAATCATGATTTTTATGGACGCTAATTTGAGACCTGGGTTCGAACTTTGCAAGCAGTTTTCTCAGGTTTTATGGGACCAAACGGGCTGAAATATTGGAATAGTGATAAGAATCGCTATCCAAATCGAATTCAGTCACAAAATCTCCATAAAAATGTTTTTTTAAGAAAAATCATCATTTTTATGGAGGGTAATTTGAGACTTGGGTTCGAAATTTGCAAGCAGTTTTCTCAGGTTTCATGGGACCAAACGGGCTGAAATATTGGAATACTGATAAGAATCGTTACCCAAATCGAACTCAGTCACAAAATCTTCATAAAGTTGTATTTTTAGAAAAATCATGATTTTTATGGACGCTAATTTCAGACTTGGGTTCGAACTTTGGAAGCAGTTTTCTGAGGTTCTATGCGACCAACCTTACTGAAATTTTGAAATAGTGATAAGAATCGCTATCCAAATCGAATTCAGTCACAAAATCTCCATAAAGTTGTATTATTAGAAAAATTATGATTTTTATAGACGCTTATTTCAGACTTGGGTTAGAACTTTGGATGCAGTTTTCTCAGGTTCTATGGGACCAAATTGGCTGAAATATTAGAATAGTGATAAGAATCGCTATCCAAACCGAATTCAGTCACAAAATCTCCATAAAGTTGTATAAGAAGAAAAATTATGATTTTTATGGACGCTAATTTCAGACTTGGGTTCGAACTTCGGAAGCAGTTTTCTGAGGTTCTATGCGACCAACCTTACTGAAATTTTGAAATAGTGATAAGAATCGCTATCCAAATCGAATTCAGTCACAAAATTTCCATAAAGTTGTATTATTAGAAAAATTATGATTTTTATAGACGCTTATTTCAGACTTGGGTTCGAACTTTAGAAGCAGTTTTCTCAGGATCTATGATACCAAATTGGCTGAAATTAAGGAAAAGTGATGAGAAGCATGGTACAAATCGAAATCAATCAGAAAATCACCACTCATTTGTATTTTCAGAAAAATCATCTATTTTATGGAGGCTAATTTCAGACTTGTGTTCGAACTTTGGATGCAGTTTTCTCAGGTTCTATGGGACCAAATTGGCTGAAATATTGGAATAGTGATAAGAATCGCTATCCAAATCGAATTCAGTCATAAAATCTCCATAAAGTTGTATTTTTAGAAAAATCATGATTTTTATGGACGCTAATTTCAGACTTGGGTTCGAACTTTAGAAGCAAATTTCTCAGGATCTATGAGACCAAATTGGCAGAAATTAAGGAAAAGTGATAAGAAAAAGGGTTTAAATCGAAATCAATCAGAAAATCACCATACATTTGTATTTTCAGAAAAATCATCTATTTTATGGAGGCTAATTTGAGACTTGGGTTCGAACTTTGCAAGCAGTTTTCTCAGGTTTTATGGGACCAAACGGGCTGAAATATTGGAATAGTGATAAGAATCGGTATCCAAATCGAATTCAGTCATAAAATCTCCATAAAAATGTTTTTTAAGAAAAATCATCTTTTTTATGGAGGCTAATTTGAAACTTGGGTTCGAACTTTGGAAGCAGTTTTCACAGGTTTTATCGGACCAAACGGGCTGAAATATTGGAATAGTGATAAGAATCGTTACCCAAATCGTATTAAGTCACAAAATCACCATAAAAATGTTTTTTAAGAAAATTCATAATTTTTTATGGAGGCTAATTTGAGACTTGGGTCCGAATTTTGCAAGCAGTTTTCTCAGGTTTTATCGGACCAAACGGGCTGAAATATTGGAATAGTGATAAGAATCGTTACCCAAATCGAACCCAGTCACAAAATCTTCATAAAGTTGTATTTTTAGAAAAATCATGATTTTTATGGACGCTAATTTCAGACTTGGGTTCGAACTTTGGATGCAGTTTTCTCAGGTTCAATGGGACCGAATTGGCTGAAATATTGGAATAGTGATAAGAATCGCTATCCAAATCGTATTAAGTCACAAAATTTCCATTAAGTTGTATTATTAGAAAAATTATGATTTTTATAGACGCTAATTTCAGACTTGGGTTTGAACTTTAGAAGCAGTTTTCTAAGGTTCTTTGATACCAAATTGGCTGAAATTAAGGAAAAGTGATAAGAAGCATGGTTCAAATCGAAATCAATCAGAAAATCACCATACATTTGTATTTTAAGAAAAATCATCCTTTTTATGGAGGCTAATTTGAGACTTGGGTTCGAACTTTGCAAGCAGTTTTCTCAGGTTTTATGGGACCAAACGGGCTGAAATATTGGAATTGTGATAAGAATCGCTATCCAAATCGAATTCAGTCACAAAATCTCCATAAAGTGGTATTTTTAGAAAAATCATGATTTTTATGGACGCTAATTTCAGACTTGGGTTCGAACTTTAGAAGCAGTTTGTCACGTTATATGGGACCAAATTGGCTGAAATTTAGGAAAAAAGATAAGAAGCATGGTTCAAATCGAAATCAATCAGAAAATCACCATACATTTGTATTTTAAGAAAAATCATCTTTTTTATGGAGGCTATTTTGAGACTTGGGTTCGAACTTTGCAAGCAGTTTTCTCAGGTTTTATGGGACCAAACGGGCTGAAATATTGAAATAGTGATAAGAATCGCTATCTAAATCGAATTCAGTCACAAAATCTCCATAAAAATGTTTTTTAAGAAAAATCATAATTTTTATGGAGGCTAATTTGAGACTTGGGTCCGAATTTTGCAAGCAGTTTTCTCAGGTTTTATCTGACCAAACGGGCTGATATATTGGAATAGTGATAAGAATCGTTACCCAAATCGAACCCAGTCACAAAATCTTCATAAAGTTGTATTTTTAGAAAAATCATGATTTTTATGGACGCTAATTTCAGACTTGGGTTCGAACTTTGGATGCAGTTTTCTCAGGTTCTATGGGACCAAATTGGCTGAAATATTGGAATAGTGATAAGAATCGCTATCCAAACCGAATTCAGTCACAAACTCTCCATAAAGTTGTATTATTTGAAAAATTATGATTTTTATGGACGCTAATTTCAGACTTGGGTTCGAACTTTGGAAGCAGTTTTTTCAGGTTCTATGCGACCAACCTTACTGAAATTTTGAAATAGTGATAAGAATCGCTATCCAAATCGAACCCAGTCACAAAATCTTCATAAAGTTGTATTTTTAGAAAAATAATGATTTTTATGGACGCTAATTTCAGACTTGGGTTCGAACTTTAGAAGCAGTTTTCTCAGGATCTATGAGACCAAATTGGCTGAAATTAAGGAAAAGTTATAAGAAGAATGGTACAAATCGAAATCAATCAGAAAATCACCATACATTTGTATTTTAAGAAAAATCATCTTTTTTATGGAGGCTAATTTGAGACTTGGGTTCGAACTTTGCAAGCAGTTTTCACAGGTTTTATGGGACCAAACGGGCTGAAATATTGGAATAGTGAAAAGAATCGTTACCCAAATCGAACTCAGTCACAAAATCTTCATAAAGTTGTATTATTAGAAAAATTATGATTTTTATCGACGCTAATTTCAGACTTAGGTTCGAACTTTAGAAGCAGTTTTCTCAGGTTCTATGAGACCAAATTGGCTGAAATTAAGGAAAAGTTATAAGAAGCATGGTACAAATCGAAATCAATCAGAAAATCACCACACATTCGTATTTTCAGAAAAATCATATATTTTATGGAGGCTAATTTCAGACTTGGGTTCGAACTTTGGATGCAGTTTTCTCAGGTTTTATGGGACCAAACGGGCTGAAATATTGGAATAATCATAAGAATCGTTATCCAAATCGAAATCAGTCACAAAATCTCCATAAAAATGTTTTTTAAGAAAAATCATCTTTTTTATGGAGTCTAATTTCAGACTTGGGTTCGAACTTTGGAAGCAGTTTTCTCATGTTCTATGGAAGCAGTATTTACAGTTTCTATGAAACCGAATTGGCTGAAATTTTTGAATAGTGATAAGAATCGTTATCCAAATCGAATTCAGTCACAAAATCTTCATAAAGTTGTATTTTTAGAAAAATCATGATTTTTATGGACGCTAATTTCAGACTTGGGTTCGAACTTTGGATGCAGTTTTCTCAGGTTCTATGGGACCAAATTGGCTGAAATTAAGGGAAAGTTATAAGAAGCATGGTACAAATCGAAATCAATCAGAAAATCACCACACATTTGTATTTTCAGAAAAATCATCTATTTTATAGAGGCTAATTTCAGACTTGGGTTCGAACTTTGGATGCAGTTTTCTCAGGTTTTATCGGACCAACCTTACTGAAATTTTGAAATAGTGATAAGAATCGCTATCCAAATCGAACCCAGTCACAAAATCTTCATAAAGTTGTATTTTTAGAAAAATCATGATTTTTATGGACGCTAATTTCAGACTTGGGTTCGAACTTTGGATGCAGTTTTCTCTGGTTCTATGGGACCTAATTGGCTGAAATATTGGAATAGTGATAAGAATCGCTATCCAAATCGAATTCAGTCACAAAATCTCCATAAAGTTGTATTTTTAGAAAAATAATGATTTTTATGGACGCTAATTTCAGACTTGGGTTCGAACTTTAGAAGCAGTTTTCTCAGGTTTTATCGGACCAACCTTACTGAAATTTTGAAATAATGATAAAAATCGCTACCCAAATCGAACCCAGTCACAAAATCTTCATAAAGTTGTATTTTTAGAAAAATCATGATTTTTATGGAAGCTAATTTCAGACTTGGGTTCGAACTTTGGATGCAGTTTTCTCAGGTTCTATGGGACCAATTTGGCTGAAATATTGGAATAGTGATAAGAATCGCTATCCAAATCGAATTCAGTCACAAAATCTCCATAAAGTTGTATTATTAGAAAAATTATGATTTTTATCGACGCTAATTTCAGACTTAGGTTCGAACTTTAGAAGCAGTTTTCTCAGGTTCTATGAGACCAAATTGGCTGAAATTAAGGAAAAGTTATAAGAAGCATGGTACAAATCGAAATCAATCAGAAAATCACCACACATTTGTATTTTCAGAAAAATCATATATTTTATGGAGGCTAAATTCAGACTTGGGTTCGAACTTTGGATGCAGTTTTCTCAGGTTCTATGGGACCTAATTGGCTGAAATATTGGAATAGTGATAAGAATCGCTATCCAAATCGAATTCAGTCACAAAATCTCCATAAAGTTGTATTTTTAGAAAAATAATGATTTTTATGGACGCTTATTTCAGACTTGGGTTCGAACTTTAGAAGCAGTTTTCTCAGGTTTTATCGGACCAACCTTACTGAAATTTTGAAATAATGATAAAAATCGCTACCCAAATCGAACCCAGTCACAAAATCTTCATAAAGTTGTATTTTTAGAAAAATCATGATTTTTATGGACGCTAATTTCAGACTTGGGTTCGAACTTTGGATGCAGTTTTCTCAGGTTTTATCGGACCAACCTTACTGAAATTTTGAAATAGTGATAAAAATCGCTACCCAAATCGAACCCAGTCACAAAATCTTCATAAAGTTGTATTTTTAGAAAAATCATGATTTTTATGGAAGCTAATTTCAGACTTGGGTTCGAACTTTGGATGCAGTTTTCTCAGGTTCTATGGGACCAATTTGGCTGAAATATTGGAATAGTGATAAGAATCGCTATCCAAATCGAATTCAGTCACAAAATCTCCATAAAGTTGTATTATTAGAAAAATTATGATTTTTATCGACGCTAATTTCAGACTTAGGTTCGAACTTTAGAAGCAGTTTTCTCAGGTTCTATGAGACCAAATTGGCTGAAATTAAGGAAAAGTCATAAGAAGCATGGTACAAATCGAAATCAATCAGAAAATCACCACACATTTGTATTTTAAGAAAAATCATCTTTTTTATGGAGGTAATTTGAGACTTGGGTTCGAACTTTGCAAGCAGTTTTCACAGGTTTTATGGGACCAAACGGGCTGAAATATTGGAATAGTGATAAGAATCGTTACCCAAATCGAACTCAGTCACAAAATCTTCATAAAGTTGTATTTTTAGAAAAATCATGATTTTTATGGAAGCTAATTTCAGACTTGGGTTCGAACTTTGGATGCAGTTTTCTCAGGTTTTATCGGACCAACCTTACTGAAATTTTGAAATAGTGATAAAAATCGCTACCCAAATCGAACCCAGTCACAAAATCTTCATAAAGTTGTATTTTTAGAAAAATCATGATTTTTATGGAAGCTAATTTCAGACTTGGGTTCGAACTTTGGATGCAGTTTTCTCAGGTTCTATGGGACCAATTTGGCTGAAATATTGGAATAGTGATAAGAATCGCTATCCAAATCGAATTCAGTCACAAAATCTCCATAAAGTTGTATTATTAGAAAAATTATGATTTTTATCGACGCTAATTTCAGACTTAGGTTCGAACTTTAGAAGCAGTTTTCTCAGGTTCTATGAGACCAAATTGGCTGAAATTAAGGAAAAGTCATAAGAAGCATGGTACAAATCGAAATCAATCAGAAAATCACCACACATTTGTATTTTAAGAAAAATCATCTTTTTTATGGAGGTAATTTGAGACTTGGGTTCGAACTTTGCAAGCAGTTTTCACAGGTTTTATGGGACCAAACGGGCTGAAATATTGGAATAGTGATAAGAATCGTTACCCAAATCGAACTCAGTCACAAAATCTTCATAAAGTTGTATTTTTAGAAAAATCATGATTTTTATGGAAGCTAATTTCAGACTTGGGTTCGAACTTTGGATGCAGTTTTCTCAGGTTCTATGGGACCAATTTGGCTGAAATATTGGAATAGTGATAAGAATCGCTATCCAATTGAATTCAGTCACAAAATCTCCATAAAGTTGTATTTTTAGAAAAATAATGATTTTTATGGACGCTAATTTCAGACTTGGGATCGAACTTTAGAAGCAGTTTTCTCAGGTTTTATCGGACCAACCTTACTGAAATTTTGAAATAATGATAAAAATCGCTACCCAAATCGAACCCAGTCACAAAATCTTCATAAAGTTGTATTTTTAGAAAAATCATGATTTTTATGGACGCTAATTTCAGACTTGGGTTCGAACTTTGGATGCAGTTTTCTCAGGTTTTATCGGACCAACCTTACTGAAATTTTGAAATAGTGATAAAAATCGCTACCCAAATCGAACCCAGTCACAAAATCTTCATAAAGTTGTATTTTTAGAAAAATCATGATTTTTATGGAAGCTAATTTCAGACTTGGGTTCGAACTTTGGATGCAGTTTTCTCAGGTTCTATGGGACCAATTTGGCTGAAATATTGGAATAGTGATAAGAATCGCTATCCAAATCGAATTCAGTCACAAAATCTCCATAAAGTTGTATTATTAGAAAAATTATGATTTTTATCGACGCTAATTTCAGACTTAGGTTCGAACTTTAGAAGCAGTTTTCTCAGGTTCTATGAGACCAAATTGGCTGAAATTAAGGAAAAGTTATAAGAAGCATGGTACAAATCGAAATCAATCAGAAAATCACCACACATTTGTATTTTCAGAAAAATCATATATTTTATGGAGGCTAATTTCAGACTTGGGTTCGAACTTTGGATGCAGTTTTCTCAGGTTTTATGGGACCAAACGGGCAGAAATATTGGAATAATCATAAGAATCGTTATCCAAATCGAAATCAGTCACAAAATCTCCATAAAAATGTTTTTTAAGAAAAATCATCTTTTTTATGGAGTCTAATTTCAGACTTGGGTTCGAACTTTGGAAGCAGTTTTCTCATGTTCTATGGGACCAATTTGGCTGAAATATTGGAATAGTGATAAGAATCGCTATCCAAATCGAATTCAGTCACAAAATCTCCATAAAGTTGTATTTTTAGAAAAATCATGATTTTTATGGACGCTAATTTCAGACTTGGGTTCGAACTTTAGAAGCAGTTTTCTCAGGTTTTATCGGACCAACCTTACTGAAATTTTGAAATAATGATAAAAATCGCTACTCAAATCGAACCCAGTCACAAAATCTTCATAAAGTTGTATTTTTAGAAAAATCATGATTTTTATGGACGCTAATTTCAGACTTGGGTTCGAACTTTGGATGCAGTTTTCTCAGGTTTTATCGGACCAACCTTACTGAAATTTTGAAATAGTGATAAAAATCGCTACCCAAATCGAACCCAGTCACAAAATCTTCATAAAGTTGTATTTTTAGAAAAATCATGATTTTTATGGACGCTAATTTCAGACTTGGGTTCGAACTTTGGATGCAGTTTTCTCAGGTTTTATCGGACCAACCTTACTGAAATTTTGAAATAGTGATAAAAATCGCTACCCAAATCGAACCCAGTCACAAAATCTTCATAAAGTTGTATTTTTAGAAAAATCATGATTTTTATGGACGCTAATTTCAGACTTGGGATCGAACTTTAGAAGCAGTTTTCTCAGGTTTTATCGGACCAACCTTACTGAAATTTTGAAATAATGATAAAAATCGCTACCCAAATCGAACCCAGTCACAAAATCTTCATAAAGTTGTATTTTTAGAAAAATCATGATTTTTATGGACGCTAATTTCAGACTTGGGTTCGAACTTTGGATGCAGTTTTCTCAGGTTTTATCGGACCAACCTTACTGAAATTTTGAAATAGTGATAAAAATCGCTACCCAAATCGAACCCAGTCACAAAATCTTCATAAAGTTGTATTTTTAGAAAAATCATGATTTTTATGGAAGCTAATTTCAGACTTGGGTTCGAACTTTGGATGCAGTTTTCTCAGGTTCTATGGGACCAATTTGGCTGAAATATTGGAATAGTGATAAGAATCGCTATCCAAATCGAATTCAGTCACAAAATCTCCATAAAGTTGTATTATTAGAAAAATTATGATTTTTATCGACGCTAATTTCAGACTTAGGTTCGAACTTTAGAAGCAGTTTTCTCAGGTTCTATGAGACCAAATTGGCTGAAATTAAGGAAAAGTTATAAGAAGCATGGTACAAATCGAAATCAATCAGAAAATCACCACACATTTGTATTTTCAGAAAAATCATATATTTTATGGAGGCTAAATTCAGACTTGGGTTCGAACTTTGGATGCAGTTTTCTCAGGTTCTATGGGACCGAATTGGCTGAAATATTGGAATAGTGATAAGAATCGCTATCCAAATCGAATTCAGTCACAAAATCTCCATAAAGTTGTATTTTTAGAAAAATAATGATTTTTATGGACGCTTATTTCAGACTTGGGTTCGAACTTTAGAAGCAGTTTTCTCAGGTTTTATCGGACCAACCTTACTGAAATTTTGAAATAATGATAAAAATCACTACCCAAATCGAACCCAGTCACAAAATCTTCATAAAGTTGTATTTTTAGAAAAATCATGATTTTTATGGACGCTAATTTCAGACTTGGGTTCGAACTTTGGATGCAGTTTTCTCAGGTTTTATCGGACCAACCTTACTGAAATTTTGAAATAGTGATAAAAATCGCTACCCAAATCGAACCCAGTCACAAAATCTTCATAAAGTTGTATTTTTAGAAAAATCATGATTTTTATGGAAGCTAATTTCAGACTTGGGTTCGAACTTTGGATGCAGTTTTCTCAGGTTCTATGGGACCAATTTGGCTGAAATATTGGAATAGTGATAAGAATCGCTATCCAAATCGAATTCAGTCACAAAATCTCCATAAAGTTGTATTATTAGAAAAATTATGATTTTTATCGACGCTAATTTCAGACTTAGGTTCGAACTTTAGAAGCAGTTTTCTCAGGTTCTATGAGACCAAATTGGCTGAAATTAAGGAAAAGTCATAAGAAGCATGGTACAAATCGAAATCAATCAGAAAATCACCACACATTTGTATTTTAAGAAAAATCATCTTTTTTATGGAGGTAATTTGAGACTTGGGTTCGAACTTTGCAAGCAGTTTTCACAGGTTTTATGGGACCAAACGGGCTGAAATATTGGAATAGTGATAAGAATCGTTACCCAAATCGAACTCAGTCACAAAATCTTCATAAAGTTGTATTTTTAGAAAAATCATGATTTTTATGGAAGCTAATTTCAGACTTGGGTTCGAACTTTGGATGCAGTTTTCTCAGGTTCTATGGGACCAATTTGGCTGAAATATTGGAATAGTGATAAGAATCGCTATCCAATTGAATTCAGTCACAAAATCTCCATAAAGTTGTATTTTTAGAAAAATAATGATTTTTATGGACGCTAATTTCAGACTTGGGATCGAACTTTAGAAGCAGTTTTCTCAGGTTTTATCGGACCAACCTTACTGAAATTTTGAAATAATGATAAAAATCGCTACCCAAATCGAACCCAGTCACAAAATCTTCATAAAGTTGTATTTTTAGAAAAATCATGATTTTTATGGACGCTAATTTCAGACTTGGGTTCGAACTTTGGATGCAGTTTTCTCAGGTTTTATCGGACCAACCTTACTGAAATTTTGAAATAGTGATAAAAATCGCTACCCAAATCGAACCCAGTCACAAAATCTTCATAGAGTTGTATTTTTAGAAAAATCATGATTTTTATGGAAGCTAATTTCAGACTTGGGTTCGAACTTTGGATGCAGTTTTCTCAGGTTCTATGGGACCAATTTGGCTGAAATATTGGAATAGTGATAAGAATCGCTATCCAAATCGAATTCAGTCACAAAATCTCCATAAAGTTGTATTATTAGAAAAATTATGATTTTTATCGACGCTAATTTCAGACTTAGGTTCGAACTTTAGAAGCAGTTTTCTCAGGTTCTATGAGACCAAATTGGCTGAAATTAAGGAAAAGTTATAAGAAGCATGGTACAAATCGAAATCAATCAGAAAATCACCACACATTTGTATTTTCAGAAAAATCATATATTTTATGGAGGCTAATTTCAGACTTGGGTTCGAACTTTGGATGCAGTTTTCTCAGGTTTTATGGGACCAAACGGGCTGAAATATTGGAATAATCATAAGAATCGTTATCCAAATCGAAATCAGTCACAAAATCTCCATAAAAATGTTTTTTAAGAAAAATCATCTTTTTTATGGAGTCTAATTTCAGACTTGGGTTCGAACTTTGGAAGCAGTTTTCTCATGTTCTATGGGACCAATTTGGCTGAAATATTGGAATAGTGATAAGAATCGCTATCCAAATCGAATTCAGTCACAAAATCTCCATAAAGTTGTATTTTTAGAAAAATCATGATTTTTATGGACGCTAATTTCAGACTTGGGTTCGAACTTTAGAAGCAGTTTTCTCAGGTTTTATCGGACCAACCTTACTGAAATTTTGAAATAATGATAAAAATCGCTACTCAAATCGAACCCAGTCACAAAATCTTCATAAAGTTGTATTTTTAGAAAAATCATGATTTTTATGGACGCTAATTTCAGACTTGGGTTCGAACTTTGGATGCAGTTTTCTCAGGTTTTATCGGACCAACCTTACTGAAATTTTGAAATAGTGATAAAAATCGCTACCCAAATCGAACCCAGTCACAAAATCTTCATAAAGTTGTATTTTTAGAAAAATCATGATTTTTATGGACGCTAATTTCAGACTTGGGTTCGAACTTTGGATGCAGTTTTCTCAGGTTTTATCGGACCAACCTTACTGAAATTTTGAAATAGTGATAAAAATCGCTACCCAAATCGAACCCAGTCACAAAATCTTCATAAAGTTGTATTTTTAGAAAAATCATGATTTTTATGGAAGCTAATTTCAGACTTGGGTTCGAACTTTGGATGCAGTTTTCTCAGGTTCTATGGGACCAATTTGGCTGAAATATTGGAATAGTGATAAGAATCGCTATCCAAATCGAATTCAGTCACAAAATCTCCATAAAGTTGTATTATTAGAAAAATTATGATTTTTATCGACGCTAATTTCAGACTTAGGTTCGAACTTTAGAAGCAGTTTTCTCAGGTTCTATGAGACCAAATTGGCTGAAATTAAGGAAAAGTCATAAGAAGCATGGTACAAATCGAAATCAATCAGAAAATCACCACACATTTGTATTTTAAGAAAAATCATCTTTTTTATGGAGGTAATTTGAGACTTGGGTTCGAACTTTGCAAGCAGTTTTCACAGGTTTTATGGGACCAAACGGGCTGAAATATTGGAATAGTGATAAGAATCGTTACCCAAATCGAACTCAGTCACAAAATCTTCATAAAGTTGTATTTTTAGAAAAATCATGATTTTTATGGAAGCTAATTTCAGACTTGGGTTCGAACTTTGGATGCAGTTTTCTCAGGTTCTATGGGACCAATTTGGCTGAAATATTGGAATAGTGATAAGAATCGCTATCCAATTGAATTCAGTCACAAAATCTCCATAAAGTTGTATTTTTAGAAAAATAATGATTTTTATGGACGCTAATTTCAGACTTGGGATCGAACTTTAGAAGCAGTTTTCTCAGGTTTTATCGGACCAACCTTACTGAAATTTTGAAATAATGATAAAAATCGCTACCCAAATCGAACCCAGTCACAAAATCTTCATAAAGTTGTATTTTTAGAAAAATCATGATTTTTATGGACGCTAATTTCAGACTTGGGTTCGAACTTTGGATGCAGTTTTCTCAGGTTTTATCGGACCAACCTTACTGAAATTTTGAAATAGTGATAAAAATCGCTACCCAAATCGAACCCAGTCACAAAATCTTCATAGAGTTGTATTTTTAGAAAAATCATGATTTTTATGGAAGCTAATTTCAGACTTGGGTTCGAACTTTGGATGCAGTTTTCTCAGGTTCTATGGGACCAATTTGGCTGAAATATTGGAATAGTGATAAGAATCGCTATCCAAATCGAATTCAGTCACAAAATCTCCATAAAGTTGTATTATTAGAAAAATTATGATTTTTATCGACGCTAATTTCAGACTTAGGTTCGAACTTTAGAAGCAGTTTTCTCAGGTTCTATGAGACCAAATTGGCTGAAATTAAGGAAAAGTTATAAGAAGCATGGTACAAATCGAAATCAATCAGAAAATCACCACACATTTGTATTTTCAGAAAAATCATATATTTTATGGAGGCTAATTTCAGACTTGGGTTCGAACTTTGGATGCAGTTTTCTCAGGTTTTATGGGACCAAACGGGCTGAAATATTGGAATAATCATAAGAATCGTTATCCAAATCGAAATCAGTCACAAAATCTCCATAAAAATGTTTTTTAAGAAAAATCATCTTTTTTATGGAGTCTAATTTCAGACTTGGGTTCGAACTTTGGAAGCAGTTTTCTCATGTTCTATGGGACCAATTTGGCTGAAATATTGGAATAGTGATAAGAATCGCTATCCAAATCGAATTCAGTCACAAAATCTCCATAAAGTTGTATTTTTAGAAAAATCATGATTTTTATGGACGCTAATTTCAGACTTGGGTTCGAACTTTAGAAGCAGTTTTCTCAGGTTTTATCGGACCAACCTTACTGAAATTTTGAAATAATGATAAAAATCGCTACTCAAATCGAACCCAGTCACAAAATCTTCATAAAGTTGTATTTTTAGAAAAATCATGATTTTTATGGACGCTAATTTCAGACTTGGGTTCGAACTTTGGATGCAGTTTTCTCAGGTTTTATCGGACCAACCTTACTGAAATTTTGAAATAGTGATAAAAATCGCTACCCAAATCGAACCCAGTCACAAAATCTTCATAAAGTTGTATTTTTAGAAAAATCATGATTTTTATGGACGCTAATTTCAGACTTGGGTTCGAACTTTGGATGCAGTTTTCTCAGGTTTTATCGGACCAACCTTACTGAAATTTTGAAATAGTGATAAAAATCGCTACCCAAATCGAACCCAGTCACAAAATCTTCATAAAGTTGTATTTTTAGAAAAATCATGATTTTTATGGACGCTAATTTCAGACTTGGGATCGAACTTTAGAAGCAGTTTTCTCAGGTTTTATCGGACCAACCTTACTGAAATTTTGAAATAATGATAAAAATCGCTACCCAAATCGAACCCAGTCACAAAATCTTCATAAAGTTGTATTTTTAGAAAAATCATGATTTTTATGGACGCTAATTTCAGACTTGGGTTCGAACTTTGGATGCAGTTTTCTCAGGTTTTATCGGACCAACCTTACTGAAATTTTGAAATAGTGATAAAAATCGCTACCCAAATCGAACCCAGTCACAAAATCTTCATAAAGTTGTATTTTTAGAAAAATCATGATTTTTATGGAAGCTAATTTCAGACTTGGGTTCGAACTTTGGATGCAGTTTTCTCAGGTTCTATGGGACCAATTTGGCTGAAATATTGGAATAGTGATAAGAATCGCTATCCAAATCGAATTCAGTCACAAAATCTCCATAAAGTTGTATTATTAGAAAAATTATGATTTTTATCGACGCTAATTTCAGACTTAGGTTCGAACTTTAGAAGCAGTTTTCTCAGGTTCTATGAGACCAAATTGGCTGAAATTAAGGAAAAGTTATAAGAAGCATGGTACAAATCGAAATCAATCAGAAAATCACCACACATTTGTATTTTCAGAAAAATCATATATTTTATGGAGGCTAAATTCAGACTTGGGTTCGAACTTTGGATGCAGTTTTCTCAGGTTCTATGGGACCTAATTGGCTGAAATATTGGAATACTGATAAGAATCGCTATCCAAATCGAATTCAGTCACAAAATCTCCATAAAGTTGTATTTTTAGAAAAATAATGATTTTTATGGACGCTTATTTCAGACTTGGGTTCGAACTTTAGAAGCAGTTTTCTCAGGTTTTATCGGACCAACCTTACTGAAATTTTGAAATAATGATAAAAATCGCTACCCAAATCGAACCCAGTCACAAAATCTTCATAAAGTTGTATTTTTAGAAAAATCATGATTTTTATGGACGCTAATTTCAGACTTGGGTTCGAACTTTGGATGCAGTTTTCTCAGGTTTTATCGGACCAACCTTACTGAAATTTTGAAATAGTGATAAAAATCGCTACCCAAATCGAACCCAGTCACAAAATCTTCATAAAGTTGTATTTTTAGAAAAATCATGATTTTTATGGAAGCTAATTTCAGACTTGGGTTCGAACTTTGGATGCAGTTTTCTCAGGTTCTATGGGACCAATTTGGCTGAAATATTGGAATAGTGATAAGAATCGCTATCCAAATCGAATTCAGTCACAAAATCTCCATAAAGTTGTATTATTAGAAAAATTATGATTTTTATCGACGCTAATTTCAGACTTAGGTTCGAACTTTAGAAGCAGTTTTCTCAGGTTCTATGAGACCAAATTGGCTGAAATTAAGGAAAAGTCATAAGAAGCATGGTACAAATCGAAATCAATCAGAAAATCACCACACATTTGTATTTTAAGAAAAATCATCTTTTTTATGGAGGTAATTTGAGACTTGGGTTCGAACTTTGCAAGCAGTTTTCACAGGTTTTATGGGACCAAACGGGCTGAAATATTGGAATAGTGATAAGAATCGTTACCCAAATCGAACTCAGTCACAAAATCTTCATAAAGTTGTATTTTTAGAAAAATCATGATTTTTATGGAAGCTAATTTCAGACTTGGGTTCGAACTTTGGATGCAGTTTTCTCAGGTTCTATGGGACCAATTTGGCTGAAATATTGGAATAGTGATAAGAATCGCTATCCAATTGAATTCAGTCACAAAATCTCCATAAAGTTGTATTTTTAGAAAAATAATGATTTTTATGGACGCTAATTTCAGACTTGGGATCGAACTTTAGAAGCAGTTTTCTCAGGTTTTATCGGACCAACCTTACTGAAATTTTGAAATAATGATAAAAATCGCTACCCAAATCGAACCCAGTCACAAAATCTTCATAAAGTTGTATTTTTAGAAAAATCATGATTTTTATGGACGCTAATTTCAGACTTGGGTTCGAACTTTGGATGCAGTTTTCTCAGGTTTTATCGGACCAACCTTACTGAAATTTTGAAATAGTGATAAAAATCGCTACCCAAATCTAACCCAGTCACAAAATCTTCATAGAGTTGTATTTTTAGAAAAATCATGATTTTTATGGAAGCTAATTTCAGACTTGGGTTCGAACTTTGGATGCAGTTTTCTCAGGTTCTATGGGACCAATTTGGCTGAAATATTGGAATAGTGATAAGAATCGCTATCCAAATCGAATTCAGTCACAAAATCTCCATAAAGTTGTATTATTAGAAAAATTATGATTTTTATCGACGCTAATTTCAGACTTAGGTTCGAACTTTAGAAGCAGTTTTCTCAGGTTCTATGAGACCAAATTGGCTGAAATTAAGGAAAAGTTATAAGAAGCATGGTACAAATCGAAATCAATCAGAAAATCACCACACATTTGTATTTTCAGAAAAATCATATATTTTATGGAGGCTAATTTCAGACTTGGGTTCGAACTTTGGATGCAGTTTTCTCAGGTTTTATGGGACCAAACGGGCTGAAATATTGGAATAATCATAAGAATCGTTATCCAAATCGAAATCAGTCACAAAATCTCCATAAAAATGTTTTTTAAGAAAAATCATCTTTTTTATGGAGTCTAATTTCAGACTTGGGTTCGAACTTTGGAAGCAGTTTTCTCATGTTCTATGGGACCAATTTGGCTGAAATATTGGAATAGTGATAAGAATCGCTATCCAAATCGAATTCAGTCACAAAATCTCCATAAAGTTGTATTTTTAGAAAAATCATGATTTTTATGGACGCTAATTTCAGACTTGGGTTCGAACTTTAGAAGCAGTTTTCTCAGGTTTTATCGGACCAACCTTACTGAAATTTTGAAATAATGATAAAAATCGCTACTCAAATCGAACCCAGTCACAAAATCTTCATAAAGTTGTATTTTTAGAAAAATCATGATTTTTATGGACGCTAATTTCAGACTTGGGTTCGAACTTTGGATGCAGTTTTCTCAGGTTTTATCGGACCAACCTTACTGAAATTTTGAAATAGTGATAAAAATCGCTACCCAAATCGAACCCAGTCACAAAATCTTCATAAAGTTGTATTTTTAGAAAAATCATGATTTTTATGGAAGCTAATTTCAGACTTGGGTTCGAACTTTGGAAGCAGTTTTCTCAGGTTCTATGCGACCAACCTTACTAAAATTTTGAAATAGTGATAAGAATCGCTATCCAAATCGAACTCAGTCACGAAATCTTCATAAAGTTGTATTTTTAGAAAAATCATGATTTTTATGGACGCTAATTTCAGACTTGGGTTCGAACTTTGGATGCAGTTTTCTCAGGTTCTATGGGACCAAATTGGCTGAAATATTGGAATAGTGATAAGAATCGCTATCCAAACCGAATTCAGTCACAAACTCTCCATAAAGTTGTATTATTTGAAAAATTATGATTTTTATGGACGCTTATTTCAGACTTGGGTTCGAACTTTGGAAGCAGTTTTCTCAGGTTCTATGCGACCAACCTTACTAAAATTTTGAAATAGTGATAAGAATCGCTATCCAAATCGAATTCAGTCACAAAATCTCCATAAAGTTGTATTTTTAGAAAAATCATGATTTTTATGGACGCTAATTTCAGACTTGGGTTCGAACTTTGGATGCAGTTTTCTCAGGTTTTATCGGACCAACCTTACTGAAATTTTGAAATAGTGATAAAAATCGCTACCCAAATCGAACCCAGTCACAAAATCTTCATAAAGTTGTATTTTTAGAAAAATCATGATTTTTATGGACGCTAATTTCAGACTTGGGATCGAACTTTAGAAGCAGTTTTCTCAGGTTTTATCGGACCAACCTTACTGAAATTTTGAAATAATGATAAAAATCGCTACCCAAATCGAACCCAGTCACAAAATCTTCATAAAGTTGTATTTTTAGAAAAATCATGATTTTTATGGACGCTTATTTCAGACTTGGGTTCGAACTTTGCAAGCAGTTTTCACAGGTTTTATGGGACCAAACGGGCTGAAATATTGGAATAGTGAAAAGAATCGTTACCCAAATCGAACTCAGTCACAAAATCTTCATAAAGTTGTATTTTTAGAAAAATCATGATTTTTATGGAAGCTAATTTCAGACTTGGGTTCGAACTTTGGATGCAGTTTTCTCAGGTTCTATGGGACCAATTTGGCTGAAATATTGGAATAGTGATAAGAATCGCTATCCAAATCGAATTCAGTCACAAAATCTCCATAAAGTTGTATTATTAGAAAAATTATGATTTTTATCGACGCTAATTTCAGACTTAGGTTCGAACTTTAGAAGCAGTTTTCTCAGGTTCTATGAGACCAAATTGGCTGAAATTAAGGAAAAGTTATAAGAAGCATGGTACAAATCGAAATCAATCAGAAAATCACCACACATTTGTATTTTCAGAAAAATCATATATTTTATGGAGGCTAATTTCAGACTTGGGTTCGAACTTTGGATGCAGTTTTCTCAGGTTTTATGGGACCAAACGGGCTGAAATATTGGAATAATCATAAGAATCGTTATCCAAATCGAAATCAGTCACAAAATCTCCATAAAAATGTTTTTTAAGAAAAATCATCTTTTTTATGGAGTCTAATTTCAGACTTGGGTTCGAACTTTGGAAGCAGTTTTCTCATGTTCTATGGGACCAATTTGGCTGAAATATTGGAATAGTGATAAGAATCGCTATCCAAATCGAATTCAGTCACAAAATCTCCATAAAGTTGTATTTTTAGAAAAATCATGATTTTTATGGACGCTAATTTCAGACTTGGGTTCGAACTTTAGAAGCAGTTTTCTCAGGTTTTATCGGACAAACCTTACTGAAATTTTGAAATAATGATAAAAATCGCTACTCAAATCGAACCCAGTCACAAAATCTTCATAAAGTTGTATTTTTAGAAAAATCATGATTTTTATGGACGCTAATTTCAGACTTGGGTTCGAACTTTGGATGCAGTTTTCTCAGGTTTTATCGGACCAACCTTACTGAAATTTTGAAATAGTGATAAAAATCGCTACCCAAATCGAACCCAGTCACAAAATCTTCATAAAGTTGTATTTTTAGAAAAATCATGATTTTTATGGACGCTAATTTCAGACTTGGGTTCGAACTTTGGATGCAGTTTTCTCAGGTTCTATGGGACCAAATTGGCTGAAATTAAGGGAAAG
This sequence comes from Hesperophylax consimilis, assembly GCF_061612785.1. Lineage (NCBI taxonomy): Eukaryota > Metazoa > Arthropoda > Insecta > Trichoptera > Limnephilidae > Hesperophylax > Hesperophylax consimilis. The sequence goes on from NW_028301278.1 coordinate 93,440, forward strand.
TTATAAGAAGCATGGTACAAATCGAAATCAATCAGAAAATCAACACACATTTGTATTTTCAGAAAAATCATCTATTTTATAGAGGCTAATTTCAGACTTGGGTTCGAACTTTGGATGCAGTTTTCTCAGGTTTTATCGGACCAACCTTACTGAAATTTTGAAATAGTGATAAAAATCGCTACCCAAATCGAACCCAGTCACAAAATCTTCATAAAGTTGTATTTTTAGAAAAATCATGATTTTTATGGAAGCTAATTTCAGACTTGGGTTCGAACTTTGGAAGCAGTTTTCTCAGGTTCTATGCGACCAACCTTACTAAAATTTTGAAATAGTGATAAGAATCGCTATCCAAATCGAACTCAGTCACGAAATCTTCATAAAGTTGTATTTTTAGAAAAATCATGATTTTTATGGACGCTAATTTCAGACTTGGGTTCGAACTTTGGATGCAGTTTTCTCAGGTTCTATGGGACCAAATTGGCTGAAATATTGGAATAGTGATAAGAATCGCTATCCAAACCGAATTCAGTCACAAACTCTCCATAAAGTTGTATTATTTGAAAAATTATGATTTTTATGGACGCTAATTTCAGACTTGGGTTCGAACTTTGGAAGCAGTTTTTTCAGGTTCTATGCGACCAACCTTACTGAAATTTTGAAATAGTGATAAGAATCGCTATCCAAATCGAACCCAGTCACAAAATCTTCATAAAGTTGTATTTTTAGAAAAATCATGATTTTTATGGAAGCTAATTTCAGACTTGGGTTCGAACTTTGGATGCAGTTTTCTCAGGTTCTATGGGACCAATTTGGCTGAAATATTGGAATAGTGATAAGAATCGCTATCCAAATTGAATTCAGTCACAAAATCTCCATAAAGTTGTATTTTTAGAAAAATAATGATTTTTATGGACGCTAATTTCAGACTAGGGTTCGAACTTTAGAAGCAGTTTTCTCAGGATCTATGAGACCAAATTGGCTGAAATTAAGGAAAAGTTATAAGAAGAATGGTACAAATCGAAATCAATCAGAAAATCACCATACATTTGTATTTTAAGAAAAATCATCTTTTTTATGGAGGCTAATTTGAGACTTGGGTTCGAACTTTGCAAGCAGTTTTCACAGGTTTTATGGGACCAAACGGGCTGAAATATTGGAATAGTGAAAAGAATCGTTACCCAAATCGAACTCAGTCACAAAATCTTCATAAAGTTGTATTTTTAGAAAAATCATGATTTTTATGGAAGCTAATTTCAGACTTGGGTTCGAACTTTGGATGCAGTTTTCTCAGGTTCTATGGGACCAATTTGGCTGAAATATTGGAATAGTGATAAGAATCGCTATCCAAATCGAATTCAGTCACAAAATTTCCATAAAGTTGTATTATTAGAAAAATTATGATTTTTATCGACGCTAATTTCAGACTTAGGTTCGAACTTTAGAAGCAGTTTTCTCAGGTTCTATGACACCAAATTGGCTGAAATTAAGGAAAAGTTATAAGAAGCATGGTACAAATCGAAATCAATCAGAAAATCACCACACATTCGTATTTTCAGAAAAATCATATATTTTATGGAGGCTAATTTCAGACTTGGGTTCGAACTTTGGATGCAGTTTTCTCAGGTTTTATGGGACCAAACGGGCTGAAATATTGGAATAATCATAAGAATCGTTATCCAAATCGAAATCAGTCACAAAATCTCCATAAAAATGTTTTTTAAGAAAAATCATCTTTTTTATGGAGTCTAATTTCAGACTTGGGTTCGAACTTTGGAAGCAGTTTTATCATGTTCTATGGAAACAATTTGGCTGAAATATTGGAATAGTGATAAGAATCGCTATCCAAATCGAATTCAGTCACAAAATCTCCATAAAGTTGTATTTTTAGAAAAATCATGATTTTTATGGACGCTAATTTCAGACTTGGGTTCGAACTTTAGAAGCAGTTTGTCACGTTATATGGGACCAAATTGGCTGAAATTTAGGAAAAGTGATAAGAAGCATGGTTCAAATCGAAATAAATCAGAAATTCACCATACATTTGTATTTTAAGAAAAATCATCTTTTTTATGGAGGCTAATTTGAGACCTGGGTTCGAACTTTGCAAGCAGTTTTCTCCGGTTTTATGGGACCAAACGGGCTGAAATATTGGAATAGTGATAAGAATCGCTATCCAAATCGAATTCAGTCACAAAATCTCCATAAAAATGTTTTTTAAGAAAATTCATAATTTTTATGGAGGCTAATTTGAGACTTGGGTCCGAATTTTGCAAGCAGTTTTCTCAGGTTTTATCGGACCAAACGCGCTGAAATATTGGAATAGTGATAAGAATCGTTTCCCAAATCGAACTCAGTCACGAAATCTTCATAAAGTTGTATTTTTAGAAAAATCATGATTTTTATGGACGCTAATTTCAGACTTGGGTTCGAACTTTGGATGCAGTTTTCTCAGGTTCTATGGGACCAAATTGGCTGAAATATTGGAATAGTGATAAGAATCGCTATCCAAACCGAATTCAGTCACAAACTCTCCATAAAGTTGTATTATTTGAAAAATTATGATTTTTATGGACGCTAATTTCAGACTTGGGTTCGAACTTTGGAAGCAGTTTTCTCAGGTTCTATGCGACCAACCTTACTAAAATTTTGAAATAGTGATAAGAATCGCTATCCAAATCGAATTCAGTCACAAAATCTCCCTAAAGTTGTATTTTTAGAAAAATCATGATTTTTATGGACGCTAATTTCAGACTTGGGTTCGAACTTTGGATGCAGTTTTCTCAGGTTTTATCGGACCAACCTTACTGAAATTTTGAAATAGTGATAAAAATCGCTACCCAAATCGAACCCAGTCACAAAATCTTCATAAAGTTGTATTTTTAGAAAAATCATGATTTTTATGGACGCTAATTTCAGACTTGGGTTCGAACTTTGGATGCAGTTTTCTCAGGTTCTATTGGACCAAATTGGCTGAAGTTAAGGGAAAGTTATAAGAAGCATGGTACAAATCGAAATCAATCAGAAATTCACCACACATTTGTATTTTCAGAAAAATCATCTATTTTATAGAGGCTAATTTCAGACTTGGGTTCGAACTTTGGATGCAGTTTTCTCAGGTTTTATCGGACCAACCTTACTGAAATTTTGAAATAGTGATAAGAATCGCTATCCAAATCGAACCCAGTCACAAAATCTTCATAAAGTTGTATTTTTAGAAAAATCATGATTTTTATGGACGCTAATTTCAGACTTGGGTTCGAACTTTGGATGCAGTTTTCTCTGGTTCTATGGGACCTAATTGGCTGAAATATTGGAATAGTGATAAGAATCGCTATCCAAATCGAATTCAGTCACAAAATCTCCATAAAGTTGTATTTTTAGAAAAATAATGATTTTTATGGACGCTAATTTCAGACTTGGGTTCGAACTTTAGAAGCAGTTTTCTCAGGTTTTATCGGACCAACCTTACTGAAATTTTGAAATAATGATAAAAATCGCTACCCAAATCGAACCCAGTCACAAAATCTTCATAAAGTTGTATTTTTAGAAAAATCATGATTTTTATGGAAGCTTATTTCAGACTTGGGTTCGAACTTTGGATGCAGTTTTCTCAGGTTCTATGGGACCAATTTGGCTGAAATATTGGAATAGTGATAAGAATCGCTATCCAAATCGAATTCAGTCACAAAATCTCCATAAAGTTGTATTATTAGAAAAATTATGATTTTTATCGACGCTAATTTCAGACTTAGGTTCGAACTTTAGAAGCAGTTTTCTCAGGTTCTATGAGACCAAATTGGCTGAAATTAAGGAAAAGTTATAAGAAGCATGGTACAAATCGAAATCAATCAGAAAATCACCACACATTTGTATTTTCAGAAAAATCATATATTTTATGGAGGCTAAATTCAGACTTGGGTTCGAACTTTGGATGCAGTTTTCTCAGGTTCTATGGGACCTAATTGGCTGAAATATTGGAATAGTGATAAGAATCGCTATCCAAATCGAATTCAGTCACAAAATCTCCATAAAGTTGTATTTTTAGAAAAATAATGATTTTTATGGACGCTAATTTCAGACTTGGGTTCGAACTTTAGAAGCAGTTTTCTCAGGTTTTATCGGACCAACCTTACTGAAATTTTGAAATAATGATAAAAATCGCTACCCAAATCGAACCCAGTCACAAAATCTTCATAAAGTTGTATTTTTAGAAAAATCATGATTTTTATGGACGCTAATTTCAGACTTGGGTTCGAACTTTGGAAGCAGTTTTCTCAGGTTCTATGCGACCAACCTTACTAAAATTTTGAAATAGTGATAAGAATCGCTATCCAAATCGAATTCAGTCACAAAATCTCCATAAAGTTGTATTTTTAGAAAAATCATGATTTTTATGGACGCTAATTTCAGACTTGGGTTCGAACTTTGGATGCAGTTTTCTCAGGTTTTATCGGACCAACCTTACTGAAATTTTGAAATAGTGATAAAAATCGCTACCCAAATCGAACCCAGTCACAAAATCTTCATAAAGTTGTATTTTTAGAAAAATCATGATTTTTATGGACGCTAATTTCAGACTTGGGTTCGAACTTTGGATGCAGTTTTCTCAGGTTCTATGGGACCAAATTGGCTGAAATTAAGGGAAAGTTATAAGAAGCATGGTACTAATCGAAATCAATCAGAAAATCACCACACATTTGTATTTTCAGAAAAATCATCTATTTTATAGAGGCTAATTTCAGACTTGGGTTCGAACTTTGGATGCAGTTTTCTCAGGTTTTATCGGACCAACCTTACTGAAATTTTGAAATAGTGATAAAAATCGCTACCCAAATCGAACCCAGTCACAAAATCTTCATAAAGTTGTATTTTTAGAAAAATCATGATTTTTATGGAAGCTAATTTCAGACTTGGGTTCGAACTTTGGAAGCAGTTTTCTCAGGTTCTATGCGACCAACCTTACTAAAATTTTGAAATAGTGATAAGAATCGCTATCCAAATCGAACTCAGTCACGAAATCTTCATAAAGTTGTATTTTTAGAAAAATCATGATTTTTATGGACGCTAATTTCAGACTTGGGTTCGAACTTTGGATGCAGTTTTCTCAGGTTCTATGGGACCAAATTGGCTGAAATATTGGAATAGTGATAAGAATCGCTATCCAAACCGAATTCAGTCACAAACTCTCCATAAAGTTGTATTATTTGAAAAATTATGATTTTTATGGACGCTAATTTCAGACTTGGGTTCGAACTTTGGAAGCAGTTTTTTCAGGTTCTATGCGACCAACCTTACTGAAATTTTGAAATAGTGATAAGAATCGCTATCCAAATCGAACCCAGTCACAAAATCTTCATAAAGTTGTATTTTTAGAAAAATCATGATTTTTATGGAAGCTAATTTCAGACTTGGGTTCGAACTTTTGATGCAGTTTTCTCAGGTTCTATGGGACCAATTTGGCTGAAATATTGGAATAGTGATAAGAATCGCTATCCAAATTGAATTCAGTCACAAAATCTCCATAAAGTTGTATTTTTAGAAAAATAATGATTTTTATGGACGCTAATTTCAGACTTGGGTTCGAACTTTAGAAGCAGTTTTCTCAGGATCTATGAGACCAAATTGGCTGAAATTAAGGAAAAGTTATAAGAAGAATGGTACAAATCGAAATCAATCAGAAAATCACCATACATTTGTATTTTAAGAAAAATCATCTTTTTTATGGAGGCTAATTTGAGACTTGGGTTCGAACTTTGCAAGCAGTTTTCACAGGTTTTATGGGACCAAACGGGCTGAAATATTGGAATAGTGAAAAGAATCGTTACCCAAATCGAACTCAGTCACAAAATCTTCATAAAGTTGTATTATTAGAAAAATTATGATTTTTATCGACGCTAATTTCAGACTTAGGTTCGAACTTTAGAAGCAGTTTTCTCAGGTTCTATGAGACCAAATTGGCTGAAATTAAGGAAAAGTTATAAGAAGCATGGTACAAATCGAAATCAATCAGAAAATCACCACACATTCGTATTTTCAGAAAAATCATATATTTTATGGAGGCTAATTTCAGACTTGGGTTCGAACTTTGGATGCAGTTTTCTCAGGTTTTATGGGACCAAACGGGCTGAAATATTGGAATAATCATAAGAATCGTTATCCAAATCGAAATCAGTCACAAAATCTCCATAAAAATGTTTTTTAAGAAAAATCATCTTTTTTATGGAGTCTAATTTCAGACTTGGGTTCGAACTTTGGAAGCAGTTTTCTCATGTTCTATGGAAGCAGTATTCACAGTTTCTATGAAACCGAATTGGCTGAAATTTTTGAATAGTGATAAGAATCGTTATCCAAATCGAATTCAGTCACAAAATCTCCATAAAGTTGTATTATTAGAAAAATTATGATTTTTATCGACGCTAATTTCAGACTTAGGTTCGAACTTTAGAAGCAGTTTTCTCAGGTTCTATGAGACCAAATTGGCTGAAATTAAGGAAAAGTTATAAGAAGCATGGTACAAATCGAAATCAATCAGAAAATCACCACACATTTGTATTTTCAGAAAAATCATATATTTTATGGAGGCTAAATTCAGACTTGGGTTCGAACTTTGGATGCAGTTTTCTCAGGTTCTATGGGACCTAATTGGCTGAAATATTGGAATAGTGATAAGAATCGCTATCCAAATCGAATTCAGTCACAAAATCTCCATAAAGTTGTATTTTTAGAAAAATAATGATTTTTATGGACGCTTATTTCAGACTTGGGTTCGAACTTTAGAAGCAGTTTTCTCAGGTTTTATCGGACCAACCTTACTGAAATTTTGAAATAATGATAAAAATCGCTACCCAAATCGAACCCAGTCACAAAATCTTCATAAAGTTGTATTTTTAGAAAAATCATGATTTTTATGGACGCTAATTTCAGACTTGGGTTCGAACTTTGGATGCAGTTTTCTCAGGTTTTATCGGACCAACCTTACTGAAATTTTGAAATAGTGATAAAAATCGCTACCCAAATCGAACCCAGTCACAAAATCTTCATAAAGTTGTATTTTTAGAAAAATCATGATTTTTATGGAAGCTAATTTCAGACTTGGGTTCGAACTTTGGATGCAGTTTTCTCAGGTTCTATGGGACCAATTTGGCTGAAATATTGGAATAGTGATAAGAATCGCTATCCAAATCGAATTCAGTCACAAAATCTCCATAAAGTTGTATTATTAGAAAAATTATGATTTTTATCGACGCTAATTTCAGACTTAGGTTCGAACTTTAGAAGCAGTTTTCTCAGGTTCTATGAGACCAAATTGGCTGAAATTAAGGAAAAGTCATAAGAAGCATGGAACAAATCGAAATCAATCAGAAAATCACCACACATTTGTATTTTAAGAAAAATCATCTTTTTTATGGAGGTAATTTGAGACTTGGGTTCGAACTTTGCAAGCAGTTTTCACAGGTTTTATGGGACCAAACGGGCTGAAATATTGGAATAGTGATAAGAATCGTTACCCAAATCGAACTCAGTCACAAAATCTTCATAAAGTTGTATTTTTAGAAAAATCATGATTTTTATGGAAGCTAATTTCAGACTTGGGTTCGAACTTTGGATGCAGTTTTCTCAGGTTCTATGGGACCAATTTGGCTGAAATATTGGAATAGTGATAAGAATCGCTATCCAATTGAATTCAGTCACAAAATCTCCATAAAGTTGTATTTTTAGAAAAATAATGATTTTTATGGACGCTAATTTCAGACTTGGGATCGAACTTTAGAAGCAGTTTTCTCAGGTTTTATCGGACCAACCTTACTGAAATTTTGAAATAATGATAAAAATCGCTACCCAAATCGAACCCAGTCACAAAATCTTCATAAAGTTGTATTTTTAGAAAAATCATGATTTTTATGGACGCTAATTTCAGACTTGGGTTCGAACTTTGGATGCAGTTTTCTCAGGTTTTATCGGACCAACCTTACTGAAATTTTGAAATAGTGATAAAAATCGCTACCCAAATCGAACCCAGTCACAAAATCTTCATAAAGTTGTATTTTTAGAAAAATCATGATTTTTATGGAAGCTAATTTCAGACTTGGGTTCGAACTTTGGATGCAGTTTTCTCAGGTTCTATGGGACCAATTTGGCTGAAATATTGGAATAGTGATAAGAATCGCTATCCAAATCGAATTCAGTCACAAAATCTCCATAAAGTTGTATTATTAGAAAAATTATGATTTTTATCGACGCTAATTTCAGACTTAGGTTCGAACTTTAGAAGCAGTTTTCTCAGGTTCTATGAGACCAAATTGGCTGAAATTAAGGAAAAGTTATAAGAAGCATGGTACAAATCGAAATCAATCAGAAAATCACCACACATTTGTATTTTCAGAAAAATCATATATTTTATGGAGGCTAATTTCAGACTTGGGTTCGAACTTTGGATGCAGTTTTCTCAGGTTTTATGGGACCAAACGGGCTGAAATATTGGAATAATCATAAGAATCGTTATCCAAATCGAAATCAGTCACAAAATCTCCATAAAAATGTTTTTTAAGAAAAATCATCTTTTTTATGGAGTCTAATTTCAGACTTGGGTTCGAACTTTGGAAGCAGTTTTCTCATGTTCTATGGGACCAATTTGGCTGAAATATTGGAATAGTGATAAGAATCGCTATCCAAATCGAATTCAGTCACAAAATCTCCATAAAGTTGTATTTTTAGAAAAATCATGATTTTTATGGACGCTAATTTCAGACTTGGGTTCGAACTTTAGAAGCAGTTTTCTCAGGTTTTATCGGACCAACCTTACTGAAATTTTGAAATAATGATAAAAATCGCTACTCAAATCGAACCCAGTCACAAAATCTTCATAAAGTTGTATTTTTAGAAAAATCATGATTTTTATGGACGCTAATTTCAGACTTGGGTTCGAACTTTGGATGCAGTTTTCTCAGGTTTTATCGGACCAACCTTACTGAAATTTTGAAATAGTGATAAAAATCGCTACCCAAATCGAACCCAGTCACAAAATCTTCATAAAGTTGTATTTTTAGAAAAATCATGATTTTTATGGAAGCTAATTTCAGACTTGGGTTCGAACTTTGGAAGCAGTTTTCTCAGGTTCTATGCGACCAACCTTACTAAAATTTTGAAATAGTGATAAGAATCGCTATCCAAATCGAACTCAGTCACGAAATCTTCATAAAGTTGTATTTTTAGAAAAATCATGATTTTTATGGACGCTAATTTCAGACTTGGGTTCGAACTTTGGATGCAGTTTTCTCAGGTTCTATGGGACCAAATTGGCTGAAATATTGGAATAGTGATAAGAATCGCTATCCAAACCGAATTCAGTCACAAACTCTCCATAAAGTTGTATTATTTGAAAAATTATGATTTTTATGGACGCTAATTTCAGACTTGGGTTCGAACTTTGGAAGCAGTTTTCTCAGGTTCTATGCGACCAACCTTACTAAAATTTTGAAATAGTGATAAGAATCGCTATCCAAATCGAATTCAGTCACAAAATCTCCATAAAGTTGTATTTTTAGAAAAATCATGATTTTTATGGACGCTAATTTCAGACTTGGGTTCGAACTTTGGATGCAGTTTTCTCAGGTTTTATCGGACCAACCTTACTGAAATTTTGAAATAGTGATAAAAATCGCTACCCAAATCGAACCCAGTCACAAAATCTTCATAAAGTTGTATTTTTAGAAAAATCATGATTTTTATGGACGCTAATTTCAGACTTGGGTTCGAACTTTGGATGCAGTTTTCTCAGGTTCTATGGGACCAAATTGGCTGAAATTAAGGGAAAGTTATAAGAAGCATGGTACAAATCGAAATCAATCAGAAAATCACCACACATTTGTATTTTCAGAAAAATCATCTATTTTATAGAGGCTAATTTCAGACTTGGGTTCGAACTTTGGATGCAGTTTTCTCAGGTTTTATCGGACCAACCTTACTGAAATTTTGAAATAGTGATAAAAATCGCTACCCAAATCGAACCCAGTCACAAAATCTTCATAAAGTTGTATTTTTAGAAAAATCATGATTTTTATGGAAGCTAATTTCAGACTTGGGTTCGAACTTTGGAAGCAGTTTTCTCAGGTTCTATGCGACCAACCTTACTAAAATTTTGAAATAGTGATAAGAATCGCTATCCAAATCGAACTCAGTCACGAAATCTTCATAAAGTTGTATTTTTAGAAAAATCATGATTTTTATGGACGCTAATTTCAGACTTGGGTTCGAACTTTGGATGCAGTTTTCTCAGGTTCTATGGGACCAAATTGGCTGAAATATTGGAATAGTGATAAGAATCGCTATCCAAACCGAATTCAGTCACAAACTCTCCATAAAGTTGTATTATTTGAAAAATTATGATTTTTATGGACGCTAATTTCAGACTTGGGTTCGAACTTTGGAAGCAGTTTTTTCAGGTTCTATGCGACCAACCTTACTGAAATTTTGAAATAGTGATAAGAATCGCTATCCAAATCGAACCCAGTCACAAAATCTTCATAAAGTTGTATTTTTAGAAAAATCATGATTTTTATGGAAGCTAATTTCAGACTTGGGTTCGAACTTTGGATGCAGTTTTCTCAGGTTCTATGGGACCAATTTGGCTGAAATATTGGAATAGTGATAAGAATCGCTATCCAAATTGAATTCAGTCACAAAATCTCCATAAAGTTGTATTTTTAGAAAAATAATGATTTTTATGGACGCTAATTTCAGACTAGGGTTCGAACTTTAGAAGCAGTTTTCTCAGGATCTATGAGACCAAATTGGCTGAAATTAAGGAAAAGTTATAAGAAGAATGGTACAAATCGAAATCAATCAGAAAATCACCATACATTTGTATTTTAAGAAAAATCATCTTTTTTATGGAGGCTAATTTGAGACTTGGGTTCGAACTTTGCAAGCAGTTTTCACAGGTTTTATGGGACCAAACGGGCTGAAATATTGGAATAGTGAAAAGAATCGTTACCCAAATCGAACTCAGTCACAAAATCTTCATAAAGTTGTATTTTTAGAAAAATCATGATTTTTATGGAAGCTAATTTCAGACTTGGGTTCGAACTTTGGATGCAGTTTTCTCAGGTTCTATGGGACCAATTTGGCTGAAATATTGGAATAGTGATAAGAATCGCTATCCAAATCGAATTCAGTCACAAAATCTCCATAAAGTTGTATTATTAGAAAAATTATGATTTTTATCGACGCTAATTTCAGACTTAGGTTCGAACTTTAGAAGCAGTTTTCTCAGGTTCTATGACACCAAATTGGCTGAAATTAAGGAAAAGTTATAAGAAGCATGGTACAAATCGAAATCAATCAGAAAATCACCACACATTTGTATTTTCAGAAAAATCATCTATTTTATAGAGGCTAATTTCAGACTTGGGTTCGAACTTTGGATGCAGTTTTCTCAGGTTTTATCGGACCAACCTTACTGAAATTTTGAAATAGTGATAAGAATCGCTATCCAAATCGAACCCAGTCACAAAATCTTCATAAAGTTGTATTTTTAGAAAAATCATGATTTTTATGGACGCTAATTTCAGACTTGGGTTCGAACTTTGGATTCAGTTTTCTCTGGTTCTATGGGACCTAATTGGCTGAAATATTGGAATAGTGATAAGAATCGCTATCCAAATCGAATTCAGTCACAAAATCTCCATAAAGTTGTATTTTTAGAAAAATAATGATTTTTATGGACGCTAATTTCAGACTTGGGTTCGAACTTTAGAAGCAGTTTTCTCAGGTTTTATCGGACCAACCTTACTGAAATTTTGAAATAATGATAAAAATCGCTACCCAAATCGAACCCAGTCACAAAATCTTCATAAAGTTGTATTTTTAGAAAAATCATGATTTTTATGGACGCTAATTTCAGACTTGGGTTCGAACTTTGGATGCAGTTTTCTCAGGTTTTATCGGACCAACCTTACTGAAATTTTGAAATAGTGATAAAAATCGCTACCCAAATCGAACCCAGTCACAAAATCTTCATAAAGTTGTATTTTTAGAAAAATCATGATTTTTATGGAAGCTAATTTCAGACTTGGGTTCGAACTTTGGAAGCAGTTTTCTCAGGTTCTATGCGACCAACCTTACTAAAATTTTGAAATAGTGATAAGAATCGCTATCCAAATCGAACTCAGTCACGAAATCTTCATAAAGTTGTATTTTTAGAAAAATCATGATTTTTATGGACGCTAATTTCAGACTTGGGTTCGAACTTTGGATGCAGTTTTCTCAGGTTCTATGGGACCAAATTGGCTGAAATATTGGAATAGTGATAAGAATCGCTATCCAAACCGAATTCAGTCAGAAACTCTCCATAAAGTTGTATTATTTGAAAAATTATGATTTTTATGGACGCTAATTTCAGACTTGGGTTCGAACTTTGGAAGCAGTTTTTTCAGGTTCTATGCGACCAACCTTACTGAAATTTTGAAATAGTGATAAGAATCGCTATCCAAATCGAACCCAGTCACAAAATCTTCATAAAGTTGTATTTTTAGAAAAATCATGATTTTTATGGAAGCTAATTTCAGACTTGGGTTCGAACTTTGGATGCAGTTTTCTCAGGTTCTATGGGACCAATTTGGCTGAAATATTGGAATAGTGATAAGAATCGCTATCCAAATTGAATTCAGTCACAAAATCTCCATAAAGTTGTATTTTTAGAAAAATAATGATTTTTATGGACGCTAATTTCAGACTTGGGTTCGAACTTTAGAAGCAGTTTTCTCAGGATCTATGAGACCAAATTGGCTGAAATTAAGGAAAAGTTATAAGAAGAATGGTACAAATCGAAATCAATCAGAAAATCACCATACATTTGTATTTTAAGAAAAATCATCTTTTTTATGGAGGCTAATTTGAGACTTGGGTTCGAACTTTGCAAGCAGTTTTCACAGGTTTTATGGGACCAAACGGGCTGAAATATTGGAATAGTGAAAAGAATCGTTACCCAAATCGAACTCAGTCACAAAATCTTCATAAAGTTGTATTATTAGAAAAATTATGATTTTTATCGACGCTAATTTCAGACTTAGGTTCGAACTTTAGAAGCAGTTTTCTCAGGTTCTATGAGACCAAATTGGCTGAAATTAAGGAAAAGTTATAAGAAGCATGGTACAAATCGAAATCAATCAGAAAATCACCACACATTCGTATTTTCAGAAAAATCATATATTTTATGGAGGCTAATTTCAGACTTGGGTTCGAACTTTGGATGCAGTTTTCTCAGGTTTTATGGGACCAAACGGGCTGAAATATTGGAATAATCATAAGAATCGTTATCCAAATCGAAATCAGTCACAAAATCTCCATAAAAATGTTTTTTAAGAAAAATCATCTTTTTTATGGAGTCTAATTTCAGACTTGGGTTCGAACTTTGGAAGCAGTTTTCTCATGTTCTATGGAAGCAGTATTCACAGTTTCTATGAAACCGAATTGGCTGAAATTTTTGAATAGTGATAAGAATCGTTATCCAAATCGAATTCAGTCACAAAATCTTCATAAAGTTGTATTTTTAGAAAAATCATGATTTTTATGGACGCTAATTTCAGACTTGGGTTCGAACTTTGGATGCAGTTTTCTCAGGTTCTATGGGACCAAATTGGCTGAAATTAAGGGAAAGTTATAAGAAGCATGGTACAAATCGAAATCAATCAGAAAATCACCACACATTTGTATTTTCAGAAAAATCATCTATTTTATAGAGGCTAATTTCAGACTTGGGTTCGAACTTTGGATGCAGTTTTCTCAGGTTTTATCGGACCAACCTTACTGAAATTTTGAAATAGTGATAAGAATCGCTATCCAAATCGAACCCAGTCACAAAATCTTCATAAAGTTGTATTTTTAGAAAAATCATGATTTTTATGGAAGCTAATTTCAGACTTGGGTTCGAACTTTGGATGCAGTTTTCTCTGGTTCTATGGGACCTAATTGGCTGAAATATTGGAATAGTGATAAGAATCGCTATCCAAATCGAATTCAGTCACAAAATCTCCATAAAGTTGTATTTTTAGAAAAATAATGATTTTTATGGACGCTAATTTCAGACTTGGGTTCGAACTTTAGAAGCAGTTTTCTCAGGTTTTATCGGACCAACCTTACTGAAATTTTGAAATAATGATAAAAATCGCTACCCAAATCGAACCCAGTCACAAAATCTTCATAAAGTTGTATTTTTAGAAAAATCATGATTTTTATGGACGCTAATTTCAGACTTGGGTTCGAACTTTGGATGCAGTTTTCTCAGGTTTTATCGGACCAACCTTACTGAAATTTTGAAATAGTGATAAAAATCGCTACCCAAATCGAACCCAGTCACAAAATCTTCATAAAGTTGTATTTTTAGAAAAATCATGATTTTTATGGAAGCTAATTTCAGACTTGGGTTCGAACTTTGGATGCAGTTTTCTCAGGTTCTATGGGACCAATTTGGCTGAAATATTGGAATAGTGATAAGAATCGCTATCCAAATCGAATTCAGTCACAAAATCTCCATAAAGTTGTATTATTAGAAAAATTATGATTTTTATCGACGCTAATTTCAGACTTAGGTTCGAACTTTAGAAGCAGTTTTCTCAGGTTCTATGAGACCAAATTGGCTGAAATTAAGGAAAAGTTATAAGAAGCATGGTACAAATCGAAATCAATCAGAAAATCACCACACATTTGTATTTTCAGAAAAATCATATATTTTATGGAGGCTAAATTCAGACTTGGGTTCGAACTTTGGATGCAGTTTTCTCAGGTTCTATGGGACCTAATTGGCTGAAATATTGGAATAGTGATAAGAATCGCTATCCAAATCGAATTCAGTCACAAAATCTCCATAAAGTTGTATTTTTAGAAAAATAATGATTTTTATGGACGCTTATTTCAGACTTGGGTTCGAACTTTAGAAGCAGTTTTCTCAGGTTTTATCGGACCAACCTTACTGAAATTTTGAAATAATGATAAAAATCGCTACCCAAATCGAACCCAGTCACAAAATCTTCATAAAGTTGTATTTTTAGAAAAATCATGATTTTTATGGACGCTAATTTCAGACTTGGGTTCGAACTTTGGATGCAGTTTTCTCAGGTTCTATGGGACCAATTTGGCTGAAATATTGGAATAGTGATAAGAATCGCTATCCAAATCGAATTCAGTCACAAAATCTCCATAAAGTTGTATTATTAGAAAAATTATGATTTTTATCGACGCTAATTTCAGACTTAGGTTCGAACTTTAGAAGCAGTTTTCTCAGGTTCTATGAGACCAAATTGGCTGAAATTAAGGAAAAGTCATAAGAAGCATGGTACAAATCGAAATCAATCAGAAAATCACCACACATTTGTATTTTAAGAAAAATCATCTTTTTTATGGAGGTAATTTGAGACTTGGGTTCGAACTTTGCAAGCAGTTTTCACAGGTTTTATGGGACCAAACGGGCTGAAATATTGGAATAGTGATAAGAATCGTTACCCAAATCGAACTCAGTCACAAAATCTTCATAAAGTTGTATTTTTAGAAAAATCATGATTTTTATGGAAGCTAATTTCAGACTTGGGTTCGAACTTTGGATGCAGTTTTCTCAGGTTCTATGGGACCAATTTGGCTGAAATATTGGAATAGTGATAAGAATCGCTATCCAATTGAATTCAGTCACAAAATCTCCATAAAGTTGTATTTTTAGAAAAATAATGATTTTTATGGACGCTAATTTCAGACTTGGGATCGAACTTTAGAAGCAGTTTTCTCAGGTTTTATCGGACCAACCTTACTGAAATTTTGAAATAATGATAAAAATCGCTACCCAAATCGAACCCAGTCACAAAATCTTCATAAAGTTGTATTTTTAGAAAAATCATGATTTTTATGGACGCTATTTTCAGACTTGGGTTCGAACTTTGGATGCAGTTTTCTCAGGTTTTATCGGACCAACCTTACTGAAATTTTGAAATAGTGATAAAAATCGCTACCCAAATCGAACCCAGTCACAAAATCTTCATAAAGTTGTATTTTTAGAAAAATCATGATTTTTATGGAAGCTAATTTCAGACTTGGGTTCGAACTTTGGATGCAGTTTTCTCAGGTTCTATGGGACCAATTTGGCTGAAATATTGGAATAGTGATAAGAATCGCTATCCAAATCGAATTCAGTCACAAAATCTCCATAAAGTTGTATTATTAGAAAAATTATGATTTTTATCGACGCTAATTTCAGACTTAGGTTCGAACTTTAGAAGCAGTTTTCTCAGGTTCTATGAGACCAAATTGGCTGAAATTAAGGAAAAGTTATAAGAAGCATGGTACAAATCGAAATCAATCAGAAAATCACCACACATTTGTATTTTCAGAAAAATCATATATTTTATGGAGGCTAATTTCAGACTTGGGTTCGAACTTTGGATGCAGTTTTCTCAGGTTTTATGGGACCAAACGGGCTGAAATATTGGAATAATCATAAGAATCGTTATCCAAATCGAAATCAGTCACAAAATCTCCATAAAAATGTTTTTTAAGAAAAATCATCTTTTTTATGGAGTCTAATTTCAGACTTGGGTTCGAACTTTGGAAGCAGTTTTCTCATGTTCTATGGGACCAATTTGGCTGAAATATTGGAATAGTGATAAGAATCGCTATCCAAATTTAATTCAGTCACAAAATCTCCATAAAGTTGTATTTTTAGAAAAATAATGATTTTTATGGACGCTAATTTCAGACTAGGGTTCGAACTTTAGAAGCAGTTTTCTCAGGATCTATGAGACCAAATTGGCTGAAATTAAGGAAAAGTTATAAGAAGAATGGTACAAATCGAAATCAATCAGAAAATCACCATACATTTGTATTTTAAGAAAAATCATCTTTTTTATGGAGGCTAATTTGAGACTTGGGTTCGAACTTTGCAAGCAGTTTTCACAGGTTTTATGGGACCAAACGGGCTGAAATATTGGAATAGTGAAAAGAATCGTTACCCAAATCGAACTCAGTCACAAAATCTTCATAAAGTTGTATTTTTAGAAAAATCATGATTTTTATGGAAGCTAATTTCAGACTTGGGTTCGAACTTTGGATGCAGTTTTCTCAGGTTCTATGGGACCAATTTGGCTGAAATATTGGAATAGTGATAAGAATCGCTATCCAAATCGAATTCAGTCACAAAATCTCCATAAAGTTGTATTATTAGAAAAATTATGATTTTTATCGACGCTAATTTCAGACTTAGGTTCGAACTTTAGAAGCAGTTTTCTCAGGTTCTATGAGACCAAATTGGCTGAAATTAAGGAAAAGTTATAAGAAGCATGGTACAAATCGAAATCAATCAGAAAATCACCACACATTCGTATTTTCAGAAAAATCATATATTTTATGGAGGCTAATTTCAGACTTGGGTTCGAACTTTGGATGCAGTTTTCTCAGGTTTTATGGGACCAAACGGGCTGAAATATTGGAATAATCATAAGAATCGTTATCCAAATCGAAATCAGTCACAAAATCTCCATAAAAATGTTTTTTAAGAAAAATCATCTTTTTTATGGAGTCTAATTTCAGACTTGGGTTCGAACTTTGGAAGCAGTTTTCTCATGTTCTATGGGACCAATTTGGCTGAAATATTGGAATAGTGATAAGAATCGCTATCCAAATCGAATTCAGTCACAAAATCTCCATAAAGTTGTATTTTTAGAAAAATCATGATTTTTATGGACGCTAATTTCAGACTTGGGTTCGAACTTTAGAAGCAGTTTGTCACGTTATATGGGACCAAATTGGCTGAAATTTAGGAAAAGTGATAAGAAGCATGGTTCAAATCGAAATAAATCAGAAATTCACCATACATTTGTATTTTAAGAAAAATCATCTTTTTTATGGAGGCTAATTTGAGACCTGGGTTCGAACTTTGCAAGCAGTTTTCTCCGGTTTTATGGGACCAAACGGGCTGAAATATTGGAATAGTGATAAGAATCGCTATCCAAATCGAATTCAGTCACAAAATCTCCATAAAAATGTTTTTTAAGAAAATTCATAATTTTTATGGAGGCTAATTTGAGACTTGGGTCCGAATTTTGCAAGCAGTTTTCTCAGGTTTTATCGGACCAAACGCGCTGAAATATTGGAATAGTGATAAGAATCGTTTCCCAAATCGAACTCAGTCACGAAATCTTCATAAAGTTGTATTTTTAGAAAAATCATGATTTTTATGGACGCTAATTTCAGACTTGGGTTCGAACTTTGGATGCAGTTTTCTCAGGTTCTATGGGACCAAATTGGCTGAAATATTGGAATAGTGATAAGAATCGCTATCCAAACCGAATTCAGTCACAAACTCTCCATAAAGTTGTATTATTTGAAAAATTATGATTTTTATGGACGCTAATTTCAGACTTGGGTTCGAACTTTGGAAGCAGTTTTCTCAGGTTCTATGCGACCAACCTTACTAAAATTTTGAAATAGTGATAAGAATCGCTATCCAAATCGAATTCAGTCACAAAATATCCATAAAGTTGTATTTTTAGAAAAATCATGATTTTTATGGACGCTAATTTCAGACTTGGGTTCGAACTTTGGATGCAGTTTTCTCAGGTTTTATCGGACCAACCTTACTGAAATTTTGAAATAGTGATAAAAATCGCTACCCAAATCGAACCCAGTCACAAAATCTTCATAAAGTTGTATTTTTAGAAAAATCATGATTTTTATGGACGCTAATTTCAGACTTGGGTTCGAACTTTGGATGCAGTTTTCTCAGGTTCTATGGGACCAAATTGGCTGAAGTTAAGGGAAAGTTATAAGAAGCATGGTACAAATCGAAATCAATCAGAAAATCACCACACATTTGTATTTTCAGAAAAATCATCTATTTTATAGAGGCTAATTTCAGACTTGGGTTCGAACTTTGGATGCAGTTTTCTCAGGTTTTATCGGACCAACCTTACTGAAATTTTGAAATAGTGATAAGAATCGCTATCCAAATCGAACCCAGTCACAAAATCTTCATAAAGTTGTATTTTTAGAAAAATCATGATTTTTATGGACGCTAATTTCAGACTTGGGTTCGAACTTTGGATGCAGTTTTCTCTGGTTCTATGGGACCTAATTGGCTGAAATATTGGAATAGTGATAAGAATCGCTATCCAAATCGAATTCAGTCACAAAATCTCCATAAAGTTGTATTTTTAGAAAAATAATGATTTTTATGGACGCTAATTTCAGACTTGGGTTCGAACTTTAGAAGCAGTTTTCTCAGGTTTTATCGGACCAACCTTACTGAAATTTTGAAATAATGATAAAAATCGCTACCCAAATCGAACCCAGTCACAAAATCTTCATAAAGTTGTATTTTTAGAAAAATCATGATTTTTATGGACGCTAATTTCAGACTTGGGTTCGAACTTTGGATGCAGTTTTCTCAGGTTTTATCGGACCAACCTTACTGAAATTTTGAAATAGTGATAAAAATCGCAACCCAAATCGAACCCAGTCACAAAATCTTCATAAAGTTGTATTTTTAGAAAAATCATGATTTTTATGGAAGCTAATTTCAGGCTTGGTTTCGAACTTTGGATGCAGTTTTCTCAGGTTCTATGGGACCAATTTGGCTGAAATATTGGAATAGTGATAAGAATCGCTATCCAAATCGAATTCAGTCACAAAATCTCCATAAAGTTGTATTATTAGAAAAATTATGATTTTTATCGACGCTAATTTCAGACTTAGGTTCGAACTTTAGAAGCAGTTTTCTCAGGTTCTATGAGACCAAATTGGCTGAAATTAAGGAAAAGTTATAAGAAGCATGGTACAAATCGAAATCAATCAGAAAATCACCACACATTTGTATTTTCAGAAAAATCATATATTTTATGGAGGCTAAATTCAGACTTGGGTTCGAACTTTGGATGCAGTTTTCTCAGGTTCTATGGGACCTAATTGGCTGAAATATTGGAATAGTGATAAGAATCGCTATCCAAATCGAATTCAGTCACAAAATCTCCATAAAGTTGTATTTTTAGAAAAATAATGATTTTTATGGACGCTAATTTCAGACTTGGGTTCGAACTTTGGAAGCAGTTTTCTCAGGTTCTATGCGACCAACCTTACTAAAATTTTGAAATAGTGATAAGAATCGCTATCCAAATCGAATTCAGTCACAAAATCTCCATAAAGTTGTATTTTTAGAAAAATCATGATTTTTATGGACGCTAATTTCAGACTTGGGTTCGAACTTTGGAAGCAGTTTTCTCAGGTTCTATGCGACCAACCTTACTAAAATTTTGAAATAGTGATAAGAATCGCTATCCAAATCGAATTCAGTCACAAAATCTCCATAAAGTTGTATTTTTAGAAAAATCATGATTTTTATGGACGCTAATTTCAGACTTGGGTTCGAACTTTGGATGCAGTTTTCTCAGGTTTTATCGGACCAACCTTACTGAAATTTTGAAATAGTGATAAAAATCGCTACCCAAATCGAACCCAGTCACAAAATCTTCATAAAGTTGTATTTTTAGAAAAATCATGATTTTTATGGACGCTAATTTCAGAC
This sequence comes from Hesperophylax consimilis, assembly GCF_061612785.1. NCBI lineage: Eukaryota > Metazoa > Arthropoda > Insecta > Trichoptera > Limnephilidae > Hesperophylax > Hesperophylax consimilis. The sequence goes on from NW_028301278.1 coordinate 113,997, forward strand.
TTGGGTTCGAACTTTGGATGCAGTTTTCTCAGGTTCTATGGGACCAAATTGGCTGAAATTAAGGGAAAGTTATAAGAAGCATGGTACTAATCGAAATCAATCAGAAAATCACCACACATTTGTATTTTCAGAAAAATCATCTATTTTATAGAGGCTAATTTCAGACTTGGGTTCGAACTTTGGATGCAGTTTTCTCAGGTTTTATCGGACCAACCTTACTGAAATTTTGAAATAGTGATAAAAATCGCTACCCAAATCGAACCCAGTCACAAAATCTTCATAAAGTTGTATTTTTAGAAAAATCATGATTTTTATGGAAGCTAATTTCAGACTTGGGTTCGAACTTTGGAAGCAGTTTTCTCAGGTTCTATGCGACCAACCTTACTAAAATTTTGAAATAGTGATAAGAATCGCTATCCAAATCGAACTCAGTCACGAAATCTTCATAAAGTTGTATTTTTAGAAAAATCATGATTTTTATGGACGCTAATTTCAGACTTGGGTTCGAACTTTGGATGCAGTTTTCTCAGGTTCTATGGGACCAAATTGGCTGAAATATTGGAATAGTGATAAGAATCGCTATCCAAACCGAATTCAGTCACAAACTCTCCATAAAGTTGTATTATTTGAAAAATTATGATTTTTATGGACGCTAATTTCAGACTTGGGTTCGAACTTTGGAAGCAGTTTTTTCAGGTTCTATGCGACCAACCTTACTGAAATTTTGAAATAGTGATAAGATTCGCTATCCAAATCGAACCCAGTCACAAAATCTTCATAAAGTTGTATTTTTAGAAAAATCATGATTTTTATGGAAGCTAATTTCAGACTTGGGTTCGAACTTTGGATGCAGTTTTCTCAGGTTCTATGGGACCAATTTGGCTGAAATATTGGAATAGTGATAAGAATCGCTATCCAAATTGAATTCAGTCACAAAATCTCCATAAAGTTGTATTTTTAGAAAAATAATGATTTTTATGGACGCTAATTTCAGACTAGGGTTCGAACTTTAGAAGCAGTTTTCTCAGGATCTATGAGACCAAATTGGCTGAAATTAAGGAAATGTTATAAGAAGAATGGTACAAATCGAAATCAATCAGAAAATCACCATACATTTGTATTTTAAGAAAAATCATCTTTTTTATGGAGGCTAATTTGAGACTTGGGTTCGAACTTTGCAAGCAGTTTTCACAGGTTTTATGGGACCAAACGGGCTGAAATATTGGAATAGTGAAAAGAATCGTTACCCAAATCGAACTCAGTCACAAAATCTTCATAAAGTTGTATTTTTAGAAAAATCATGATTTTTATGGAAGCTAATTTCAGACTTGGGTTCGAACTTTGGATGCAGTTTTCTCAGGTTCTATGGGACCAATTTGGCTGAAATATTGGAATAGTGATAAGAATCGCTATCCAAATCGAATTCAGTCACAAAATCTCCATAAAGTTGTATTATTAGAAAAATTATGATTTTTATCGACGCTAATTTCAGACTTAGGTTCGAACTTTAGAAGCAGTTTTCTCAGGTTCTATGAGACCAAATTGGCTGAAATTAAGGAAAAGTTATAAGAAGCATGGTACAAATCGAAATCAATCAGAAAATCACCACACATTCGTATTTTCAGAAAAATCATATATTTTATGGAGGCTAATTTCAGACTTGGGTTCGAACTTTGGATGCAGTTTTCTCAGGTTTTATGGGACCAAACGGGCTGAAATATTGGAATAATCATAAGAATCGTTATCCAAATCGAAATCAGTCACAAAATCTCCATAAAAATGTTTTTTAAGAAAAATCATCTTTTTTATGGAGTATAATTTCAGACTTGGGTTCGAACTTTGGAAGCAGTTTTCTCATGTTCTATGGGACCAATTTGGCTGAAATATTGGAATAGTGATAAGAATCGCTATCCAAATCGAATTCAGTCACAAAATCTCCATAAAGTTGTATTTTTAGAAAAATCATGATTTTTATGGACGCTAATTTCAGACTTGGGTTCGAACTTTAGAAGCAGTTTGTCACGTTATATGGGACCAAATTGGCTGAAATTTAGGAAAAGTGATAAGAAGCATGGTTCAAATCGAAATAAATCAGAAATTCACCATACATTTGTATTTTAAGAAAAATCATCTTTTTTATGGAGGCTAATTTGAGACCTGGGTTCGAACTTTGCAAGCAGTTTTCTCCGGTTTTATGGGACCAAACGGGCTGAAATATTGGAATAGTGATAAGAATCGCTATCCAAATCGAATTCAGTCACAAAATCTCCATAAAAATGTTTTTTAAGAAAATTCATAATTTTTATGGAGGCTAATTTGAGACTTGGGTCCGAATTTTGCAAGCAGTTTTCTCAGGTTTTATCGGACCAAACGCGCTGAAATATTGGAATAGTGATAAGAATCGTTTCCCAAATCGAACTCAGTCACGAAATCTTCATAAAGTTGTATTTTTAGAAAAATCATGATTTTTATGGACGCTAATTTCAGACTTGGGTTCGAACTTTGGATGCAGTTTTCTCAGGTTCTATGGGACCAAATTGGCTGAAATATTGGAATAGTGATAAGAATCGCTATCCAAACCGAATTCAGTCACAAACTCTCCATAAAGTTGTATTATTTGAAAAATTATGATTTTTATGGACCCTAATTTCAGACTTGGGTTCGAACTTTGGAAGCAGTTTTCTCAGGTTCTATGCGACCAACCTTACTTAAATTTTGAAATAGTGATAAGAATCGCTATCCAAATCGAATTCAGTCACAAAATCTCCATAAAGTTGTATTTTTAGAAAAATCATGATTTTTATGGACGCTAATTTCAGACTTGGGTTCGAACTTTGGATGCAGTTTTCTCTGGTTCTATGGGACCTAATTGGCTGAAATATTGGAATAGTGATAAGAATCGCTATCCAAATCGAATTCAGTCACAAAATCTCCATAAAGTTGTATTTTTAGAAAAATAATGATTTTTATGGACGCTAATTTCAGACTTGGGTTCGAACTTTAGAAGCAGTTTTCTCAGGTTTTATCGAACCAACCTTACTGAAATTTTGAAATAATGATAAAAATCGCTACCCAAATCGAACCCAGTCACAAAATCTTCATAAAGTTGTATTTTTAGAAAAATCATGATTTTTATGGACGCTAATTTCAGACTTGGGTTCGAACTTTGGATGCAGTTTTCTCAGGTTTTATCGGACCAACCTTACTGAAATTTTGAAATAGTGATAAAAATCGCTACCCAAATCGAACCCAGTCACAAAATCTTCATAAAGTTGTATTTTTAGAAAAATCATGATTTTTATGGAAGCTAATTTCAGACTTGGGTTCGAACTTTGGATGCAGTTTTCTCAGGTTCTATGGGACCAATTTGGCTGAAATATTGGAATAGTGATAAGAATCGCTATCCAAATCGAATTCAGTCACAAAATCTCCATAAAGTTGTATTATTAGAAAAATTATGATTTTTATCGACGCTAATTTCAGACTTAGGTTCGAACTTTAGAAGCAGTTTTCTCAGGTTCTATGAGACCAAATTGGCTGAAATTAAGGAAAAGTTATAAGAAGCATGGTACAAATCGAAATCAATCAGAAAATCACCACACATTTGTATTTTCAGAAAAATCATATATTTTATGGAGGCTAAATTCAGACTTGGGTTCGAACTTTGGATGCAGTTTTCTCAGGTTCTATGGGACCTAATTGGCTGAAATATTGGAATAGTGATAAGAATCGCTATCCAAATCGAATTCAGTCACAAAATCTCCATAAAGTTGTATTATTAGAAAAATTATGATTTTTATCGACGCTAATTTCAGACTTAGGTTCGAACTTTAGAAGCAGTTTTCTCAGGTTCTATGAGACCAAATTGGCTGAAATTAAGGAAAAGTCATAAGAAGCATGGTACAAATCGAAATCAATCAGAAAATCACCACACATTTGTATTTTAAGAAAAATCATCTTTTTTATGGAGGTAATTTGAGACTTGGGTTCGAACTTTGCAAGCAGTTTTCACAGGTTTTATGGGACCAAACGGGCTGAAATATTGGAATAGTGATAAGAATCGTTACCCAAATCGAACTCAGTCACAAAATCTTCATAAAGTTGTATTTTTAGAAAAATCATGATTTTTATGGAAGCTAATTTCAGACTTGGGTTCGAACTTTGGATGCAGTTTTCTCAGGTTCTATGGGACCAATTTGGCTGAAATATTGGAATAATGATAAAAATCGCTACCCAAATCGAACCCAGTCACAAAATCTTCATAAAGTTGTATTTTTAGAAAAATCATGATTTTTATGGACGCTAATTTCAGACTTGGGTTCGAACTTTGGATGCAGTTTTCTCAGGTTTTATCGGACCAACCTTACTGAAATTTTGAAATAGTGATAAAAATCGCTACCCAAATTGAACCCAGTCACAAAATCTTCATAAAGTTGTATTTTTAGAAAAATCATGATTTTTATGGAAGCTAATTTCAGACTTGGGTTCGAACTTTGGATGCAGTTTTCTCAGGTTCTATGGGACCAATTTGGCTGAAATATTGGAATAGTGATAAGAATCGCTATCCAAATCGAATTCAGTCACAAAATCTCCATAAAGTTGTATTATTAGAAAAATTATGATTTTTATCGACGCTAATTTCAGACTTAGGTTCGAACTTTAGAAGCAGTTTTCTCAGGTTCTATGAGACCAAATTGGCTGAAATTAAGGAAAAGTTATAAGAAGCATGGTACAAATCGAAATCAATCAGAAAATCACCACACATTTGTATTTTCAGAAAAATCATATATTTTATGGAGGCTAATTTCAGACTTGGGTTCGAACTTTGGATGCAGTTTTCTCAGGTTTTATGGGACCAAACGGGCTGAAATATTGGAATAATCATAAGAATCGTTATCCAAATCGAAATCAGTCACAAAATCTCCATAAAAATGTTTTTTAAGAAAAATCATCTTTTTTATGGAGTCTAATTTCAGACTTGGGTTCGAACTTTGGAAGCAGTTTTCTCATGTTCTATGGGACCAATTTGGCTGAAATATTGGAATAGTGATAAGAATCGCTATCCAAATCGAATTCAGTCACAAAATCTCCATAAAGTTGTATTTTTAGAAAAATCATGATTTTTATGGACGCTAATTTCAGACTTGGGTTCGAACTTTAGAAGCAGTTTTCTCAGGTTTTATCGGACCAACCTTACTGAAATTTTGAAATAATGATAAAAATCGCTACCCAAATCGAACCCAGTCACAAAATCTTCATAAAGTTGTATTTTTAGAAAAATCATGATTTTTATGGACGCTAATTTCAGACTTGGGTTCGAACTTTGGATGCAGTTTTCTCAGGTTTTATCGGACCAACCTTACTGAAATTTTGAAATAGTGATAAAAATCGCTACCCAAATCGAACCCAGTCACAAAATCTTCATAAAGTTGTATTTTTAGAAAAATCATGATTTTTATGGAAGCTAATTTCAGACTTGGGTTCGAACTTTGGAAGCAGTTTTCTCAGGTTCTATGCGACCAACCTTACTAAAATTTTGAAATAGTGATAAGAATCGCTATCCAAATCGAACTCAGTCACGAAATCTTCATAAAGTTGTATTTTTAGAAAAATCATGATTTTTATGGACGCTAATTTCAGACTTGGGTTCGAACTTTGGATGCAGTTTTCTCAGGTTCTATGGGACCAAATTGGCTGAAATATTGGAATAGTGATAAGAATCGCTATCCAAACCGAATTCAGTCACAAACTCTCCATAAAGTTGTATTATTTGAAAAATTATGATTTTTATGGACGCTAATTTCAGACTTGGGTTCGAACTTTGGAAGCAGTTTTCTCAGGTTCTATGCGACCAACCTTACTAAAATTTTGAAATAGTGATAAGAATCGCTATCCAAATCGAATTCAGTCACAAAATCTCCATAAAGTTGTATTTTTAGAAAAATCATGATTTTTATGGACGCTAATTTCAGACTTGGGTTCGAACTTTGGATGCAGTTTTCTCTGGTTCTATGGGACCTAATTGGCTGAAAAATTGGAATAGTGATAAGAATCGCTATCCAAATCGAATTCAGTCACAAAATCTCCATAAAGTTGTATTTTTAGAAAAATCTTGATTTTTATGGACGCTAATTTCAGACTTGGGTTCGAACTTTAGAAGCAGTTTTCTCAGGATCTATGAGACCAAATTGGCTGAAATTAAGGAAAAGTGATAAGAAGAATGGTACAAATCGAAATCAATCAGAAAATCACCATACATTTGTATTTTAAGAAAAATCATCTTTTTTATGGAGGTAATTTGAGACTTGGGTTCGAACTTTGCAAGCAGTTTTCACAGGTTTTATGGGACCAAACGGGCTGAAATATTGGAATAGTGATAAGAATCGTTACCCAAATCGAACTCAGTCACAAAATCTTCATAAAGTTGTATTTTTAGAAAAATCATGATTTTTATGGAAGCTAATTTCAGACTTGGGTTCGAACTTTGGATGCAGTTTTCTCAGGTTCTATGGGACCAATTTGGCTGAAATATAGGAATAGTGATAAGAATCGCTATCCAATTGAATTCAGTCAGAAAATCTCCATAAAGTTGTATTTTTAGAAAAATAATGATTTTTATGGACGCTAATTTCAGACTTGGGTTCGAACTTTAGAAGCAGTTTTCTCAGGATCTATGAGACCTAATTGGCTGAAATATTGGAATAGTGATAAGAATCGCTATCCAAATCGAATTCAGTCACAAAATCTCCATAAAGTTGTATTTTTAGAAAAATCTTGATTTTTATGGACGCTAATTTCAGACTTGGGTTCGAACTTTAGAAGCAGTTTTCTCAGGATCTATGAGACCAAATTGGCTGAAATTAAGGAAAAGTGATATGAAGAATGGTACAAATCGAAATCAATCAGAAAATCACCATACATTTGTATTTTAAGAAAAATCATCTTTTTTATGGAGGCTAATTTGAGACTTGGGTTAGAACTTTGCAAGCAGTTTTCTCAGGTTTGATGGGACCAAACGGGCTGAAATATTGGAATAGTGATAAGAATCGTTACCCAAATCGAACTCAGTCACAAAATCTTCATAAAGTTGTATTTTTAGAAAAATCATGATTTTTATGGAAGCTAATTTCAGACTTGGGTTCGAACTTTGGATGCAGTTTTCTCAGGTTCTATGGGACCAATTTGGCTGAAATATTGGAATAGTGATAAGAATCGCTATCCAAATCGAATTCAGTCACAAAATCTCCATAAAGTTGTATTATTAGAAAAATTATGATTTTTATCGACGCTAATTTCAGACTTAGGTTCGAACTTTAGAAGCAGTTTTCTCAGGTTCTATGAGACCAAATTGGCTGAAATTAAGGAAAAGTTATAAGAAGCATGGTACAAATCGAAATCAACCAGAAAATCACCACACATTTGTATTTTCAGAAAAATCATATATTTTATGGAGGCTAATTTCAGACTTGGGTTCGAACTTTGGATGCAGTTTTCTCAGGTTTTATGGGACCAAACGGGCTGAAATATTGGAATAATCATAAGAATCGTTATCCAAATCGAAATCAGTCACAAAATCTCCATAAAAATGTTTTTTAAGAAAAATCATCTCTTTTATGGAGTCTAATTTCAGACTTGGGTTCGAACTTTGGAAGCAGTTTTCTCATGTTCTATGGGACCAATTTGGCTGAAATATTGGAATAGTGATAAGAATCGCTATCCAAATCGAATTCCGTCACAAAATCTCCATAAAGTTGTATTATTAGATAAATTATGATTTTTATGGACGCAAATTTCAGATTTTGGTTCGAACTTTGGAAGCAGTTTTCTCACGTTATATGCGACCAAATTGGCTGAAATTTAGGAAAAGTGACAAGAAGAATGTTTTAAATCGAAATCAATCAGAAAATCACCATACATTTGTATTTTCAGAAAAATCATCTTTTTTATGGAGGCTAATTTGAGACTTGGGTTCGAACTTTGCAAGCAGTTTTCTCAGGTTTTATGGGACCAAACGGGCTGAAATATTGGAATAGTGATAAGAATCGGTATCCAAATCGAATTCAGTCATAAAATCTCCATAAAAATATTTTTTAAGAAAAATCATCTTTTTTATGGAGGCTAATTTGAGAATTGGGTTCGAACTTTGGAAGCAGTTTTCACAGGTTCTACGAAACCGAATTTGCTGAAATTTTTGAATAGTGATAAGAATCGTTATCCAAATCGAATTCAGTCACAAAATCTCCATAAAGTTGTATTATTAGAAAAATTATGATTTTTATGGACGCAAAATTCAGATTTTGGTTCGAACTTTGGAAGCAGTTTTCTCACGTTCTATGGGACCAAATTGGCTGAAATTTGAAAAAAGTGATAAGAAGCATGGTAATAATCGAAATCAATCAGAAAATCACCACACATTTGTATTTTCAGAAAAATCATCTTTTTTATGGAGGCTAATTTGAGACTTGGGTTCGAACTTTGCAAGCAATTTTCTCAGGTTTTATGGGACCAAACGGGCTGAAATATTGGAATAGTGATAAGAATTGTTACCCAAATCGAACTCAGTCACAAAATCTTCATAAAGTTGTATTTTTAGAAAAATCATTATTTTTATGGACGCTAATTTCAGACTTGGGTTCGAACTTTGGATGCAGTTTTCTCAGGTTCTATGGGACCAAATTGGCTGAAATATTGGAATAGTGATAAGAATCGCTATCCAAATCGAATTCAGTCACAAAATCTCCATAAAGTTGTATTTTTAGAAAAATCATGATTTTTATGGACGCTTATTTCAGACTTGGGTTCGAATTTTAGAAGCAGTTTTCTCAGGATCTATGAGACCAAATTGGCTGAAATTAAGGAAAAGTGATATGAAGAATGGTACAAATCGAAATCAATCAGAAAATCACCATAAATTTGTATTTTAAGAAAAATCATCTTTTTTATGGAGGCTAATTTGAGACTTGGGTTAGAACTTTGCAAGCAGTTTTCTCAGGTTTTATGGGACCAATTTGGCTGAAATATTGGAATAGTGATAAGAATCGTTACCCAAATCGAACTCAGTCACAAAATCTTCATAAAGTTGAATTTTTAGAAAAATCATGATTTTTAGGGAAGCTAATTTCAGACTTGGGTTCGAACTTTGGATGCAGTTTTCTCAGGTTCTATGGGACCAATTTGGCTGAAATATTGGAATAGTGATAAGAATCGCTATCCAAATTGAATTCAGTCACAAAATCTCCATAAAGTTGTATTTTTAGAAAAATAATGATTTTTATGGACGCTAATTTCAGACTTGGGTTCGAACTTTAGAAGCAGTTTTCTCAGGATCTATGAGACCAAATTGGCTGAAATTAAGGAAAAGTTATAAGAAGAATGGTACAAATCGAAATCAATCAGAAAATCACCATACATTTGTATTTTAAGAAAAATCATCTTTTTTATGGAGGCTAATTTGAGACTTGGGTTCGAACTTTGCAAGCAGTTTTCACAGGTTTTATGGGACCAAACGGGCTGAAATATTGGAATAGTGATAAGAATCGTTACCCAAATCGAACTCAGTCACAAAATCTTCATAAAGTTGTATTTTTAGAAAAATCATGATTTTTATGGAAGCTAATTTCAGACTTGGGTTCGAACTTTGGATGCAGTTTTCTCATGTTCTATGGGACCAATTTGGCTGAAATTTTGTAATATCGATAAGAACTTGGGTTCGGACTTTAGAAGAAGTTTTCTCAGGTTCTATGTGACTAAACTGGCTGAAATTTTGTAATAGTGATAAATATCGCTATCCAAATCGAATTCAGTCACAAAATCTCCATAAAGTTGTATTTTTAGAAAAATCATCTTTTTTATTGAGCCTAATTTCAAACTTGGGTTCGATCTTTGCACGCAGTTTTTTCAGGTTTTAAGGAACCAAACAGGCTGAAATATTGGAAAAGTGATAAGAATCGTTATCCAAATCGAAGTCAGTCACAAAATCTCCATAAAGTTGAATTTTTAGAAAAATTATGATTTTTATGGACGCTAATTTCAGACTTGGGTTCGAACTTTGCAAGCAGTTTTCTCAGGTTTTATCGGACCAAACGGGCTGAAATTAAGGAAAAGTGATAAGAAGAATGGTTTAAATCGAAATCAATCAGAAAATCACCATATATTTGTATTTTAAGAAAAATCATTTTTTTTATGGAGGCTAATTTGAGACTTGGGTTCGAATTTTGGAAGCAGTTTTCTCAGGTTCTATGGGACCAAACTGGCTGAAATTTTCTAATAGTGATATGAATCGTTATCCAAATCGAACTCAGTCACAAAATCAACATACATTTGTATTTTTAGAAAAACCTTCTTTTTTATGGAGCCTAATTTCAGCCTTGGGTTCGAACTTTGCAAGCAGTTTTCTCAGGTTTTATGGGACCAAACGGGCTGAAATTTTGTAATAGTGATAAGAATCGCTATCCAAATCGAATTCAGTCACAAAATCTCCATAAAGTTGTATTTTTAGAAAAATTATGATTTTTATGGACGCTAATTTCAGACTTGGGTTCGAACTTTGCAAGCAGTTTTCTCAGGTTTTATGGGACCAAACGGGCTGAAATATTGGAATAGTGATAAGAATCGTTATCAAAATCGAACTCAGTCACAAAATCACCATACATTTGTATTTTAAGAAAAATGATCTTTTTTATGGAGGCTATTTTGAGACTTGGGTTCGAACTTTGCAAACAGTTTTCTCAGGTTTTATGGGACCAAACGGGCTGAAATGTTGGAATAGTGATAAGAATCATTATCCAAATCGAAGCCAGTCACAAAATCTCCATAAAGTTGTATTTTTTGAAAAACCATCTTTTTTATGGAGCCTAATTTCAGCCTTGGGTTCGAATTTAGGAAGCAGTTTTCTCAGGTTCTATGGGACCAATTTGGCTGAAATTTTGTAATATCGATAAGAACTTGGGTTCGGACTTTAGAAGAAGTTTTCTCAGGTTCTATGTGACTAAACTGGCTGAAATTTTGTAATAGTGATAAATATCGCTATCCAAATCGAATTCAGTCACAAAATCTCCATAAAGTTGTATTTTTAGAAAAATCATCTTTTTTATTGAGCCTAATTTCAAACTTGGGTTCGATCTTTGCACGCAGTTTTTTCAGGTTTTAAGGAACCAAACAGGCTGAAATATTGGAAAAGTGATAAGAATCGTTATCCAAATCGAAGTCAGTCACAAAATCTCCATAAAGTTGAATTTTTAGAAAAATTATGATTTTTATGGACGCTAATTTCAGACTTGGGTTCGAACTTTGCAAGCAGTTTTCTCAGGTTTTATCGGACCAAACGGGCTGAAATTAAGGAAAAGTGATAAGAAGAATGGTTTAAATCGAAATCAATCATAAAATCACCATACATTTGTATTTTCAGAAAAATCATCTATTTTATGGAGGCTAATTTGAGACTTGGGTTCGAACTTTGCAAGCAGTTTTCTCAGGTTTTATGGGAACAAACGGGCTGAAATATTGGAATAGTGATGAGAATCGGTATCCAAATTGAATTCAGTCATAAAATCTCCATAAAAATGTTTTTTAAGAAAAATCATCTTTTTTATGGAGGCTAATTTGAGACTTGGGTTCGAACTTTGCAAGCAGTTTTCTCCGGTTTTATAGGACCAAACGGGCTGAAATATTGGAATAGTGATAAGAATCGCTATCCAAATCGAATTCAGTCATAAAATCTCCATAAAAATGTTTTTTAAGAAAAATCATGATTTTTATGGACGCTATTTTCAGACTTGGGTTCGAACTTTGCAAGCAGTTTTCTCAGGTTCTATGGGACCAAAATGGCTGAAATTTTGTAATATCGATAAGAATCGCTATCCAAATCGAATTCAGTCACAAAATCTCCATAAAGTTGTAGTTTTAGAAAAATTATGATTTTTATGGACGCAAATTTCAGACTTGGGTTCGAACTTTGCAAGCAGTTTTCTCAGGTTTTATCGGACCAAACGGGCTGAAATATTGGAATAGTGATAAGAAGCATGGTACAAATCGAAATCAATCAGAAAATCACAATATATTTGTATTTTCAGAAAAATCATCTTTTTTATGGAGGCTAATTTCAGCCTTGGGTTCGAATTTTGGTAGCAGTTTTCTCAGGTTTTATGGGACCAAACTGGCTGAAATTTTCTAATAGTGATAAGAATCGCTATCCAAATCGAATTCAGTCACAAAATCTCCATAAAGTTGAATTTTTAGAAAAATTATGATTTTTAAGGACGCTAATTTCAGACTTGGGTTCGAACTTTGCAAGCAGTTTTCTCAGGTTTTATCGGACCAAACGGGCTGAAATATTGGAATAGTGATAAGAATCGTTATCCAAATCGAACTCAGTCACAAAATCACCATACATTTGTATTTTAAGAAAAATGATCTTTTTTATGGAGGCTAATTTGAGACTTGGGTTCGAACTTTGCAAACAGTTTTCTCAGGTTTTATGGGACCAAACGGGCTGAAATGTTGGAATAGTGATAAGAATCGTTATCCAAATGAATTCAGTCACAAAATCTCCATAAAGTTGTATTTTTAGAAAAATCATGATTTTTATGGACGCTACTTTCAGCCTTGGGTTCGAACTTTGGAAGCAGTTTTCTCAGGTTCTATGGGACCAAACTGGCTGAAATTTTCTAATAGTGATAAGAATCGATATCCAAATCGAATTCAGTCACAAAATCTCCATAAAGTTGAATTTTTAGAAAAATTATGATTTTTAAGGACGCTAATTTCAGACTTGGGTTCGAACTTTGCAAGCAGTTTTCTCAGGTTTTATCGGACCAAACGGGCTGAAATATTGGAATAGTGATAAGAATCGTTATCCAAATCGAACTCAGTCACAAAATCACCATACATTTGTATTTTAAGAAAAATTATCTTTTTTATGGAGGCTAATTTGAGACTTGGGTTCGAACTTTGCAAACAGTTTTCTCAGGTTTTATGGGACCAAACGGGCTGAAATATTGGAATAATCATAAGAATCGTTATCCAAATCGAAATCAGTCACAAAATCTCCATAAAAATGTTTTTTAAGAAAAATCATCTTTTTTATGGAGTCTAATTTCAGACTTGGGTTCGAACTTTGGAAGCAGTTTTCTCATGTTCTATGGGACCAATTTGGCTGAAATATTGGAATAGTGATAAGAATCGCTATCCAAATCGAATTCAGTCACAAAATCTCCATAAAGTTGTATTTTTAGAAAAATCATGATTTTTATGGACGCTAATTTCAGACTTGGGCTCGAACTTTAGAAGCAGTTTGTCACGTTATATGGGACCAAATTGGCTGAAATTTAGGAAAAGTGATAAGAAGCATGGTTCAAATCGAAATAAATCAGAAATTCACCATACATTTGTATTTTAAGAAAAATCATCTTTTTTATGGAGGCTAATTTGAGACCTGGGTTCGAACTTTGCAAGCAGTTTTCACAGGTTTTATGGGACCAAACGGGCTGAAATATTGGAATAGTGATAAGAATCGTTACCCAAATCGAACTCAGTCACAAAATCTTCATAAAGTTGTATTTTTAGAAAAATCATGATTTTTATGGAAGCTAATTTCAGACTTGGGTTCGAACTTTGGATGCAGTTTTCTCAGGTTCTATGGGACCAATTTGGCTGAAATATTGGAATAGTGATAAGAATCGCTATCCAAATCGAATTCAGTTACAAAATCTCCATAAAGTTGTATTATTAGAAAAATTATGATTTTTATAGACGCTAATTTCAGACTTGGGTTCGAACTTTAGAAGCAGTTTTTTCAGGTTCTATGAGACCAAATTTCCTGAAATTAAGGAAAAGTTATAAGAAGCATGGTACAAATCGAAATCAATCAGAAAATCACCACACATTTGTATTTTCAGAAAAATCATCTATTTTATGGAGGCTAATTTCAGACTTGGGTTCGAACTTTGGATGCAGTTTTCTCAGGTTTTATCGGACCAACCTTACTGAAATTTTGAAATAGTGATAAGAATCGCTACTCAAATCGAACCCAGTCACAAAATCTTCATAAAGTTGTATTTTTAGAAAAATCATGATTTTTATGGACGCTTATTTCAGACTTGGGTTCGAACTTTGGATGCAGTTTTCTCAGGTTCTATGAGACCAAATAAGCTGAAATAAAGGAATAGTTATAAGAAGCATGGTACAAATCGAAATCAATCAGAAAATCACCACACATTTGTATTTTCAGAAAAATCTTCTATTTTATGGAGGCTAATTTCAGACTTGGGTTCGAACTTTGGATGCAGTTTTCTCAGGTTTTATCGGACCAACCTTACTGAAATTTTGAAATAGTGATAAGAATCGCTACCCAAATCGAACCCAGTCACAAAATCTTCATAAAGTTGTATTTTTAGAAAAATCATGATTTTTATGGACGCTAATTTCAGACTTGGGTTCGAACTTTGGATGCAGTTTTCTCAGGTTCTATGGGACCAAATTGGCTGAAATATTGGAATAGTGATAAGAATCGCTATCCAAATCGAATTCAGTCACAAAATCTCCATAAAGTTGTATTTTTATAAAAATCATGATTTTTATGGACGCTAATTTCAGACATGGGTTCTTTTTTTTTTTTTTTTACAGTAATACCGCACAAGAGTCCCAACTGCTCCCGTCTGGAGCCAGTGAGACTATGGCATCCCCAATTGGGGTATGTTGTGAGGCTGAGGGTATTGGGGAGGGGAGGGAGATGGGGAAGAGGAAGGTGGGGAAGTACCTGGCTATTCAGATCTGGTCACCAAACACGGCTAAAGCCATTTCAAGCAACGTTTCAATTCTGAATGGTGGTCTTACACCAGGGCGATACTGAGAGTATCTTCCACAAAACGGGTTCGAACTTTAGAAGCAGTTTGTCACGTTATATGGGACCAAATAACGCTGAAATTTAGGAAAAGTGATAAGAAGAATGGTTTTAATCGAAATCAATCAGAAAATCACCATACATTTGTATTTTAGAAAAAATCATCTATTTTATGGAGGCTAATTTGAGACTTGGGTTCGAACTTTGCAAGCAGTTTTCTCAGGTTTTATGGGACCAAACGGGCTGAAATATTGGAATAGTGATAAGAATCGTTATCCAAATCGAACTCAGTCACAAAATCTCCACAAAGTTGTATTTTTAGAAAAATCATCTTTTTTATTGAGCCTAATTTCAAACTTGGTTTGATCTTTGCACGCAGTTTTTTCAGGTTTTAAGGAACCAAACAGGCTGAAATATTGGAATAGTGATAAGAATCGCTATCCAAATCGAATTCAGTCACAAAATCTCCATAAAGTTGTATTTTTAGAAAAATCATGATTTTTATGGACGCTAATTTCAGACATGGGTTCGAACTTTAGAAGCAGTTTGTCACGTTAAATGGACCAAATAACGCTGAAATTTAGGAAAAGTGATAAGAAGAATGGTTTTAATCGAAATCAATCAGAAAATCACCATACATTTGTATTTTCAGAAAAATCATCTATTTTATGGAGGCTAATTTGAGACTTGGGTTCGAACTTTGCAAGCAGTTTTCTCAGGTTTTATGGGACCAAACGGGCTGAAATATTGGAATAGTGATAAGAATCGTTATCCAAATCGAACTCAGTCACAAAATCTTCATAAAGTTGAATTTTTAGAAAAACCTTCTTTTTTATGGAGCCTAATTTCAGCCTTGGGTTCGAATTTAGGAAGCAGTTTTCTCAGGTTCTATGGGACCAAACTGGCTGAAATTTTCTAATAGTGATAAGAATCGCTATCCAAATCGAATTTATTCACAAAATCTCCATAAAGTTGTGTTTTTAGAAAAATTATGATTTTGATGGACGCAAATTTCAGACTTGGGTTCGAACTTTGCACGCAGTTTTTTCAGGTTTTAAGGGACCAAACGGGCTGAAATATTGGAAAAAAGATAAGAATCGTTATCCAAATCGAACTCAGTCACAAAATCTTCATCAAGTTGTATTTTTAGAAAAATTATGATTTTTATGGACGCAAATTTCAGACTTGGGTTCGAACTTTGCAAGCAGTTTTCTCAGGTTTTATCGGACCAAACGGGCTGAAATATTGGAATAGTGATAAGAAGCATGGTACAAATCGAAATCAATCAGAAAATCACCATATATTTGTATTTTAAGAAAAATCATTTTTTTTATGGAGGCTAATTTGAGACTTGGGTTCGAATTTTGGAAGCAGTTTTCTCAGGTTCTATGGGACCAAACTGGCTGAAATTTTCTAATAGTGATAAGAATCGTTATCCAAATCGAACTCAGTCACAAAATCAACATACATTTGTATTTTTAGAAAAACCTTCTTTTTTATGGAGCCTAATTTCAGCCTTGGGTTCGAACTTTGCAAGCAGTTTTCTCAGGTTTTATGGGACCAAACGGGCTGAAATTTTGTAATAGTGATAAGAATCGCTATCCAAATCGAATTCAGTCACAAAATCTCCATAAAGTTGTATTTTTAGAAAAATTATGATTTTTATGGACGCTAATTTCAGACTTGGGTTCGAACTTTGCAAGCAGTTTTCTCAGGTTTTATGGGACCAAACGGGCTGAAATATTGGAATAGTGATAAGAATCGTTATCAAAATCGAACTCAGTCACAAAATCACCATACATTTGTATTTTAAGAAAAATGATCTTTTTTATGGAGGCTATTTTGAGACTTGGGTTCGAACTTTGCAAACAGTTTTCTCAGGTTTTATGGGACCAAACGGGCTGAAATGTTGGAATAGTGATAAGAATCATTATCCAAATCGAAGCCAGTCACAAAATCTCCATAAAGTTGTATTTTTTGAAAAACCATCTTTTTTATGGAGCCTAATTTCAGCCTTGGGTTCGAATTTAGGAAGCAGTTTTCTCAGGTTCTATGGGACCAATTTGGCTGAAATTTTGTAATATCGATAAGAATCGCTATCCAAATCGAATTCAGTCACAAAATCTCCATAAAGTTGTATTTTTAGAAAAATTATGATTTTTATGGACGCTAATTTCAGACTTGGGTTCGAACTTTGCAAGCAGTTTTCTCAGGTTTTATGGGAACAAACGGGCTGAAATATTGGAATAGTGATGAGAATCGGTATCCAAATTGAATTCAGTCATAAAATCTCCATAAAAATGTTTTTTAAGAAAAATCATCTTTTTTATGGAGGCTAATTTGAGACTTGGGTTCGAACTTTGCAAGCAGTTTTCTCCGGTTTTATGGGACCAAACGGGCTGAAATATTGGAATAGTGATAAGAATCGCTATCCAAATCGAATTCAGTCATAAAATCTCCATAAAAATGTTTTTTAAGAAAAATCATGATTTTTATGGACGCTATTTTCAGACTTGGGTTCGAACTTTGCAAGCAGTTTTCTCAGGTTTTATGGGACCAAACGGGCTGAAATATTGGAATAAGGATAAGAAAGGCTATCCAAATCGAATTCAGTCATAAAATCTCCATAAAAATGTTTTTTAAGAAAAATCATCTTTTTTATGGAGGCTAATTTGAGACTTGGGTTCGAACTTTGCAAGCAGTTTTCTCAGGTTTTATGGGACCAAACGGGCTGAAATATTGGAATAGTGATAAGAATCGCTATCCAAATCGAATTCAGTCACAAAATCTCCATAAAGTTGTATTTTTAGAAAAATCATGATTTTTATGGACGCTAATTTCAAACTTGGGTTCGAACTTTAGAAGCAGTTTTCTCAGGTTCTATGGGACCAAATTGGCTGAAATTTAGGAAAAGTGATAAGAAGCATGGTACAAATCGAAATCAATCAGAAAATCAACGTACATTTTTGTATTTTAGGAAAAATCATCTTTTTTATGGAGGCTAATTTGAGACTTGGGTTCGAACTTTGCAAGCAGTGTTCTCAGGTTTTATGGGACCAAACGGGCTGAAATTTTGTAATAGTGATAAGAAACGCTATCCAAATCGAATTCAGTCACAAAATCTCCATAAAGATGAATTTTTAGAAAAATTATGATTTTTATGGACGCTAATTTCAGACTTGGGTTCGGACTTTAGAAGAAGTTTTCTCAGGTTCTATGTGACTAAACTGGCTGAAATTTTGTAATAGTGATAAATATCGCTATCCAAATCGAATTCAGTCACAAAATCTCCATAAAGTTGTATTTTTAGAAAAATCATCTTTTTTATTGAGCCTAATTTCAAACTTGGGTTCGATCTTTGCACGCAGTTTTTTCAGGTTTTAAGGAACCAAACAGGCTGAAATATTGGAAAAGTGATAAGAATCGTTATCCAAATCGAAGTCAGTCACAAAATCTCCATAAAGTTGAATTTTTAGAAAAATTATGATTTTTATGGACGCTAATTTCAGACTTGGGTTCGAACTTTGCAAGCAGTTTTCTCAGGTTTTATCGGACCAAACGGGCTGAAATTAAGGAAAAGTGATAAGAAGAATGGTTTAAATCGAAATCAATCAGAAAATCACCATATATTTGTATTTTAAGAAAAATCATTTTTTTTATGGAGGCTAATTTGAGACTTGGGTTCGAATTTTGGAAGCAGTTTTCTCAGGTTCTATGGGACCAAACTGGCTGAAATTTTCTAATAGTGATAAGAATCGTTATCCAAATCGAACTCAGTCACAAAATCAACATACATTTGTATTTTTAGAAAAACCTTCTTTTTTATGGAGCCTAATTTCAGCCTTGGGTTCGAACTTTGCAAGCAGTTTTCTCAGGTTTTATGGGACCAAACGGGCTGAAATTTTGTAATAGTGATAAGAATCGCTATCCAAATCGAATTCAGTCACAAAATCTCCATAAAGTTGTATTTTTAGAAAAATTATGATTTTTATGGACGCTAATTTCAGACTTGGGTTCGAACTTTGCAAGCAGTTTTCTCAGGTTTTATGGGACCAAACGGGCTGAAATATTGGAATAGTGATAAGAATCGTTATCAAAATCGAACTCAGTCACAAAATCACCATACATTTGTATTTTAAGAAAAATGATCTTTTTTATGGAGGCTATTTTGAGACTTGGGTTCGAACTTTGAAAACAGTTTTCTCAGGTTTTATGGGACCAAACGGGCTGAAATGTTGGAATAGTGATAAGAATCATTATCCAAATCGAAGCCAGTCACAAAATCTCCATAAAGTTGTATTTTTTGAAAAACCATCTTTTTTATGGAGCCTAATTTCAGCCTTGGGTTCGAATTTAGGAAGCAGTTTTCTCAGGTTCTATGGGACCAATTTGGCTGAAATTTTGTAATATCGATAAGAACTTGGGTTCGGACTTTAGAAGAAGTTTTCTCAGGTTCTATGTGACTAAACTGGCTGAAATTTTGTAATAGTGATAAATATCGCTATCCAAATCGAATTCAGTCACAAAATCTCCATAAAGTTGTATTTTTAGAAAAATGATCTTTTTTATGGAGGCTAATTTCAAACTTGGGTTCGATCTTTGCACGCAGTTTTTTCAGGTACTCAGGAACCAAACAGGCTGAAATATTGTAATAGTGATAAATATCGCTATCCAAATCGAATTCAGTCACAAAATCTCCATAAAGTTGTATTTTTAGAAAAATGATCTTTTTTATGGAGGCTAATTTCAAACTTGGGTTCGATCTTTGCACGCAGTTTTTTCAGGTACTCAGGAACCAAACAGGCTGAAATATTGGAAAAGTGATAAGAATCGTTATCCAAATCGAAGTCAGTCACAAAATCTCCATAAAGTTGAATTTTTAGAAAAATTATGATTTTTATGGACGCTAATTTCAGACTTGGGTTCGAACTTTGCAAGCAGTTTTCTCAGGTTTTATCGGACCAAATGGGCTGAAATTAAGGAAAAGTGATAAGAAGAATGGTTTAAATCGAAATCAATCATAAAATCACCATACATTTGTATTTTCAGAAAAATCATCTATTTTATGGAGGCTAATTTGAGACTTGGGTTCGAACTTTGCAAGCAGTTTTCTCAGGTTTTATGGGAACAAACGGGCTGAAATATTGGAATAGTGATGAGAATCGGTATCCAAATTGAATTCAGTCATAAAATCTCCATAAAAATGTTTTTTAAGAAAAATCATCTTTTTTATGGAGGCTAATTTGAGACTTGGGTTCGAACTTTGCAAGCAGTTTTCTCCGGTGTTATGGGACCAAACGGGCTGAAATATTGGAATAGTGATAAGAATCGCTATCCAAATCGAATTCAGTCATAAAATCTCCATAAAAATGTTTTTTAAGAAAAATCATGATTTTTATGGACGCTATTTTCAGACTTGGGTTCGAACTTTGCAAGCAGTTTTCTCAGGTTCTATGGGACCAAAATGGCTGAAATTTTGTAATATCGATAAGAATCGCTATCCAAATCGAATTCAGTCACAAAATCTCCATAAAGTTGTAGTTTTAGAAAAATTATGATTTTTATGGACGCAAATTTCAGACTTGGGTTCGAACTTTGCAAGCAGTTTTCTCAGGTTTTATCGGACCAAACGGGCTGAAATATTGGAATAGTGATAAGAAGCATGGTACAAATCGAAATCAATCAGAAAATCACAATATATTTGTATTTTCAGAAAAATCATCTTTTTTATGGAGGCTAATTTCAGCCTTGGGTTCGAATTTTGGTAGCAGTTTTCTCAGGTTCTATGGGACCAAACTGGCTGAAATTTTCTAATAGTGATAAGAATCGCTATCCAAATCGAATTCAGTCACAAAATCTCCATAAAGTTGAATTTTTAGAAAAATTATGATTTTTAAGGACGCTAATTTCAGACTTGGGTTCGAACTTTGCAAGCAGTTTTCTCAGGTTTTATCGGACCAAACGGGCTGAAATATTGGAATAGTGATAAGAATCGTTATCCAAATCGAACTCAGTCACAAAATCACCATACATTTGTATTTTAAGAAAAATGATCTTTTTTATGGAGGCTAATTTGAGACTTGGGTTCGAACTTTGCAAACAGTTTTCTCAGGTTTTATGGGACCAAACGGGCTGAAATGTTGGAATAGTGATAAGAATCGTTATCCAAATGAATTCAGTCACAAAATCTCCATAAAGTTGTATTTTTAGAAAAATCATGATTTTTATGGACGCTACTTTCAGCCTTGGGTTCGAACTTTGGAAGCAGTTTTCTCAGGTTCTATGGGACCAAACTGGCTGAAATTTTCTAATAGTGATAAGAATCGATATCCAAATCGAATTCAGTCACAAAATCTCCATAAAGTTGAATTTTTAGAAAAATTATGATTTTTAAGGACGCTAATTTCAGACTTGGGTTCGAACTTTGCAAGCAGTTTTCTCAGGTTTTATCGGACCAAACGGGCTGAAATATTGGAATAGTGATAAGAATCGTTATCCAAATCGAACTCAGTCACAAAATCACCATACATTTGTATTTTAAGAAAAATGATCTTTTTTATGGAGGCTAATTTGAGACTTGGGTTCGAACTTTGCAAACAGTTTTCTCAGGTTTTATGGGACCAAACGGGCTGAAATGTTGGAATAGTGATAAGAATCGTTATCAAAATCGAACTCAGTCACAAAACACCATACATTTGTATTTTAAGAAAAATGATCTTTTTTATGGAGGCTATTTTGAGACTTGGGTTCGAACTTTGCAAACAGTTTTCTCAGGTTTTATGGGACCAAACGGGCTGAAATGTTGGAATAGTGATAAGAATCATTATCCAAATCGAAGCCAGTCACAAAATCTCCATAAAGTTGTATTTTTTGAAAAACCATCTTTTTTATGGAGCCTAATTTCAGCCTTGGGTTCGAATTTAGGAAGCAGTTTTCTCAGGTTCTATGGGACCAATTTGGCTGAAATTTTGTAATATCGATAAGAACTTGGGTTCGGACTTTAGAAGAAGTTTTCTCAGGTTCTATGTGACTAAACTGGCTGAAATTTTGTAATAGTGATAAATATCGCTATCCAAATCGAATTCAGTCACAAAATCTCCATAAAGTTGTATTTTTAGAAAAATGATCTTTTTTATGGAGGCTAATTTCAAACTTGGGTTCGATCTTTGCACGCAGTTTTTTCAGGTACTCAGGAACCAAACAGGCTGAAATATTGTAATAGTGATAAATATCGCTATCCAAATCGAATTCAGTCACAAAATCTCCATAAAGTTGTATTTTTAGAAAAATGATCTTTTTTATGGAGGCTAATTTCAAACTTGGGTTCGATCTTTGCACGCAGTTTTTTCAGGTACTCAGGAACCAAACAGGCTGAAATATTGGAAAAGTGATAAGAATCGTTATCCAAATCGAAGTCAGTCACAAAATCTCCATAAAGTTGAATTTTTAGAAAAATTATGATTTTTATGGACGCTAATTTCAGACTTGGGTTCGAACTTTGCAAGCAGTTTTCTCAGGTTTTATCGGACCAAATGGGCTGAAATTAAGGAAAAGTGATAAGAAGAATGGTTTAAATCGAAATCAATCATAAAATCACCATACATTTGTATTTTCAGAAAAATCATCTATTTTATGGAGGCTAATTTGAGACTTGGGTTCGAACTTTGCAAGCAGTTTTCTCAGGTTTTATGGGAACAAACGGGCTGAAATATTGGAATAGTGATGAGAATCGGTATCCAAATTGAATTCAGTCATAAAATCTCCATAAAAATGTTTTTTAAGAAAAATCATCTTTTTTATGGAGGCTAATTTGAGACTTGGGTTCGAACTTTGCAAGCAGTTTTCTCCGGTTTTATGGGACCAAACGGGCTGAAATATTGGAATAGTGATAAGAATCGCTATCCAAATCGAATTCAGTCATAAAATCTCCATAAAAATGTTTTTTAAGAAAAATCATGATTTTTATGGACGCTATTTTCAGACTTGGGTTCGAACTTTGCAAGCAGTTTTCTCAGGTTCTATGGGACCAAAATGGCTGAAATTTTGTAATATCGATAAGAATCGCTATCCAAATCGAATTCAGTCACAAAATCTCCATAAAGTTGTAGTTTTAGAAAAATTATGATTTTTATGGACGCAAATTTCAGACTTGGGTTCGAACTTTGCAAGCAGTTTTCTCAGGTTTTATCGGACCAAACGGGCTGAAATATTGGAATAGTGATAAGAAGCATGGTACAAATCGAAATCAATCAGAAAATCACAATATATTTGTATTTTCAGAAAAATCATCTTTTTTATGGAGGCTAATTTCAGCCTTGGGTTCGAATTTTGGTAGCAGTTTTCTCAGGTTCTATGGGACCAAACTGGCTGAAATTTTCTAATAGTGATAAGAATCGCTATCCAAATCGAATTCAGTCACAAAATCTCCATAAAGTTGTATTTTTAGAAAAATCATGATTTTAATGGACGCTAATTTCAGACTTGGGTTCGAACTTTAGAAGCAGTTTGTCACGTTATATGGGACCAAATTGGCTGAAATTTAGGAAAAGTGATAAGAAGCATGGTTCAAATCGAAATAAATCAGAAATTCACCATACATTTGTATTTTAAGAAAAATCATCTTTTTTATGGAGGCTAATTTGAGACCTGGGTTCGAACTTTGCAAGCAGTTTTCTCCGGTTTTATGGGACCAAACGGGCTGAAATATTGGAATAGTGATAAGAATCGCTATCCAAATCGAATTCAGTCACAAAATCTCCATAAAAATGTTTTTTAAGAAAATTCATAATTTTTATGGAGGCTAATTTGAGACTTGGGTCCGAATTTTGCAAGCAGTTTTCTCAGGTTTTATCGGACCAAACGCGCTGAAATATTGGAATAGTGATAAGAATCGTTTCCCAAATCGAACTCAGTCACGAAATCTTCATAAAGTTGTATTTTTAGAAAAATCATGATTTTTATGGACGCTAATTTCAGACTTGGGTTCGAACTTTGGATGCAGTTTTCTCAGGTTCTATGGGACCAAATTGGCTGAAATATTGGAATAGTGATAAGAATCGCTTTCCAAACCGAATTCAGTCACAAAATCTCCATAAAGTTGTATTTTTAGAAAAATCATGATTTTTATGGACGCTAATTTCAGACTTGGGTTCGAACTTTGGATGCAGTTTTCTCAGGTTTTATTGGACCAACCTTACTGAAATTTTGAAATAGTGATAAAAATCGCTACCCAAATCGAACCCAGTCACAAAATCTTCATAAAGTTGTATTTTTAGAAAAATCATGATTTTTATGGACGCTAATTTCAGACTTGGGTTCGAACTTTGGATGCAGTTTTCTCAGGTTCTATGGGACCAAATTGGCTGAAATTAAGGGAAAGTTATAAGAAGCATGGTACAAATCGAAATCAATCAGAAAATCACCACACATTTGTATTTTCAGAAAAATCATCTATTTTATAGAGGCTAATTTCAGACTTGGGTTCGAACTTTGGATGCAGTTTTCTCAGGTTTTATCGGACCAACCTTACTGAAATTTTGAAATAGTGATAAGAATCGCTATCCAAATCGAACCCAGTCACAAAATCTTCATAAAGTTGTATTTTTAGAAAAATCATGATTTTTATGGACGCTAATTTCAGACTTGGGTTCGAACTTTGGATGCAGTTTTCTCTGGTTCTATGGGACCTAATTGGCTGAAATATTGGAATAGTGATAAGAATCGCTATCCAAATCGAACCCAGTCACAAAATCTTCATAAAGTTGTATTTTTAGAAAAATCTTGATTTTTATGGACGCTAATTTCAGACTTGGGTTCGAACTTTAGAAGCAGTTTTCTCAGGATCTATGAGACCAAATTGGCTGAAATTAAGGAAAAGTGATAAGAAGAATGGTACAAATCGAAATCAATCAGAAAATCACCATACATTTGTATTTTAAGAAAAATCATCTTTTTTTTGGAGGTAATTTGAGACTTGGGTTCGAACTTTGCAAGCAGTTTTCACAGGTTTTATGGGACCAAACGGGCTGAAATATTGGAATAGTGATAAGAATCGCTATCCAAATCGAATTCAGTCACAAAATCTCCATAAAAATGTTTTTTAAGAAAATTCATAATTTTTATGGAGGCTAATTTGAGACTTGGGTCCGAATTTTGCAAGCAGTTTTCTCAGGTTTTATCGGACCAAACGCGCTGAAATATTGGAATAGTGATAAGAATCGTTTCCCAAATCGAACTCAGTCACGAAATCTTCATAAAGTTGTATTTTTAGAAAAATCATGATTTTTATGGACGCTAATTTCAGACTTGGGTTCGAACTTTGGATGCAGTTTTCTCAGGTTCTATGGGACCAAATTGGCTGAAATATTGGAATAGTGATAAGAATCGCTATCCAAACCGAATTCAGTCACAAACTCTCCATAAAGTTGTATTATTTGAAAAATTATGATTTTTATGGACGCTAATTTCAGACTTGGGTTCGAACTTTGGAAGCAGTTTTCTCAGGTTCTATGCGACCAACCTTACTAAAATTTTGAAATAGTGATAAGAATCGCTATCCAAATCGAATTCAGTCACAAAATCTCCATAAAGTTGTATTTTTAGAAAAATCATGATTTTTATGGACGCTAATTTCAGACTTGGGTTCGAACTTTGGATGCAGTTTTCTCAGGTTCTATGGGACCAAATTGGCTGAAATTAAGGGAAAGTTATAAGAAGCATGGTACAAATCGAAATCAATCAGAAAATCACCACACATTTGTATTTTCAGAAAAATCATCTATTTTATAGAGGCTAATTTCAGACTTGGGTTCGAACTTTGGATGCAGTTTTCTCAGGTTTTATCGGACCAACCTTACTGAAATTTTGAAATAGTGATAAGAATCGCTATCCAAATCGAACCCAGTCACAAAATCTTCATAAAGTTGTATTTTTAGAAAAATCTTGATTTTTATGGACGCTAATTTCAGACTTGGGTTCGAACTTTAGAAGCAGTTTTCTCAGGATCTATGAGACCAAATTGGCTGAAATTAAGGAAAAGTGATAAGAAGAATGGTACAAATCGAAATCAATCAGAAAATCACCATACATTTGTATTTTAAGAAAAATCATCTTTTTTTTGGAGGTAATTTGAGACTTGGGTTCGAACTTTGCAAGCAGTTTTCACAGGTTTTATGGGACCAAACGGGCTGAAATATTGGAATAGTGATAAGAATCGTTACCCAAATCGAACTCAGTCACAAAATCTTCATAAAGTTGTATTTTTAGAAAAATCATGATTTTTATGGAAGCTAATTTCAGACTTGGGTTCGAACTTTGGATGCAGTTTTCTCAGGTTCTATGGGACCAATTTGGCTGAAATATTGGAATAGTGATAAGAATCGCTATCCAAATCGAATTCAGTTACAAAATCTCCATAAAGTTGTATTATTAGAAAAATTATGATTTTTATAGACGCTAATTTCAGACTTGGGTTCGAACTTTAGAAGCAGTTTTTTCAGGTTCTATGAGACCAAATTTCCTGAAATTAAGGAAAAGTTATAAGAAGCATGGTACAAATCGAAATCAATCAGAAAATCACCACACATTTGTATTTTCAGAAAAATCATCTATTTTATGGAGGCTAATTTCAGACTTGGGTTCGAACTTTGGATGCAGTTTTCTCAGGTTTTATCGGACCAACCTTACTGAAATTTTGAAATAGTGATAAGAATCGCTACTCAAATCGAACCCAGTCACAAAATCTTCATAAAGTTGTATTTTTAGAAAAATCATGATTTTTATGGACGCTAATTTCAGACTTGGGTTCGAACTTTGGATGCAGTTTTCTCAGGTTCTATGAGACCAAATAAGCTGAAATAAAGGAATAGTTATAAGAAGCATGGTACAAATCGAAATCAATCAGAAAATCACCACACATTTGTATTTTCAGAAAAATCTTCTATTTTATGGAGGCTAATTTCAGACTTGGGTTCGAACTTTGGATGCAGTTTTCTCAGGTTTTATCGCACCAACCTTACTGAAATTTTGAAATAGTGATAAGAATCGCTACCCAAATCGAACCCAGTCACAAAATCTTCATAAAGTTGTATTTTTAGAAAAATCATGATTTTTATGGACGCTAATTTCAGACTTGGGTTCGAACTTTGGATGCAGTTTTCTCAGGTTCTATGGGACCAAATTGGCTGAAATATTGGAATAGTGATAAGAATCGCTATCCAAATCGAATTCAGTCACAAAATCTCCATAAAGTTGTATTTTTATAAAAATCATGATTTTTATGGACGCTAATTTCAGACATGGGTTCTTTTTTTTTTTTTTTTACAGTAATACCGCACAAGAGTCCCAACTGCTCCCGTCTGGAGCCAGTGAGACTATGGCATCCCCAATTGGGGTATGTTGTGAGGCTGAGGGTATTGGGGAGGGGAGGGAGATGGGGAAGAGGAAGGTGGGGAAGTACCTGGCTATTCAGATCTGGTCACCAAACACGGCTAAAGCCATTTCAAGCAACGTTTCAATTCTGAATAGTGGTCTTACACCAGGGCGATACTGAGAGTATCTTCCACAAAACGGGTTCGAACTTTAGAAGCAGTTTGTCACGTTATATGGGACCAAATAACGCTGAAATTTAGGAAAAGTGATAAGAAGAATGGTTTTAATCGAAATCAATCAGAAAATCACCATACATTTGTATTTTCGAAAAAATCATCTATTTTATGGAGGCTAATTTGAGACTTGGGTTCGAACTTTGCAAGCAGTTTTCTCAGGTTTTATGGGACCAAACGGGCTGAAATATTGGAATAGTGATAAGAATCGTTATCCAAATCGAACTCAGTCACAAAATCTCCACAAAGTTGTATTTTTAGAAAAATCATCTTTTTTATTGAGCCTAATTTCAAACTTGGTTTGATCTTTGCACGCAGTTTTTTCAGGTTTTAAGGAACCAAACAGGCTGAAATATTGGAATAGTGATAAGAATCGCTATCCAAATCGAATTCAGTCACAAAATCTCCATAAAGTTGTATTTTTAGAAAAATCATGATTTTTATGGACGCTAATTTCAGACATGGGTTCGAACTTTAGAAGCAGTTTGTCACGTTAAATGGACCAAATAACGCTGAAATTTAGGAAAAGTGATAAGAAGAATGGTTTTAATCGAAATCAATCAGAAAATCACCATACATTTGTATTTTCAGAAAAATCATCTATTTTATGGAGGCTAATTTGAGACTTGGGTTCGAACTTTGCAAGCAGTTTTCTCAGGTTTTATGGGACCAAACGGGCTGAAATATTGGAATAGTGATAAGAATCGTTATCCAAATCGAACTCAGTCACAAAATCTTCAGAAAGTTGAATTTTTAGAAAAACCTTCTTTTTTATGGAGCCTAATTTCAGCCTTGGGTTCGAATTTAGGAAGCAGTTTTCTCAGGTTCTATGGGACCAAACTGGCTGAAATTTTCTAATAGTGATAAGAATCGCTATCCAAATCGAATTTATTCACAAAATCTCCATAAAGTTGTGTTTTTAGAAAAATTATGACTTTGATGGACGCAAATTTCAGACTTGGGTTCGAACTTTGCACGCAGTTTTTTCAGGTTTTAAGGGACCAAACGGGCTGAAATATTGGAAAAAAGATAAGAATCGTTATCCAAATCGAACTCAGTCACAAAATCTTCATCAAGTTGTATTTTTAGAAAAATTATGATTTTTATGGACGCAAATTTCAGACTTGGGTTCGAACTTTGCAAGCAGTTTTCTCAGGTTTTATCGGACCAAACGGGCTGAAATATTGGAATAGTGATAAGAAGCATGGTACAAATCGAAATCAATCAGAAAATCACCATATATTTGTATTTTAAGAAAAATCATTTTTTTTATGGAGGCTAATTTGAGACTTGGGTTCGAATTTTGGAAGCAGTTTTCTCAGGTTCTATGGGACCAAACTGGCTGAAATTTTCTAATAGTGATAAGAATCGTTATCCAAATCGAACTCAGTCACAAAATCAACATACATTTGTATTTTTAGAAAAACCTTCTTTTTTATGGAGCCTAATTTCAGCCTTGGGTTCGAACTTTGCAAGCAGTTTTCTCAGGTTTTATGGGACCAAACGGGCTGAAATTTTGTAATAGTGATAAGAATCGCTATCCAAATCGAATTCAGTCACAAAATCTCCATAAAGTTGTATTTTTAGAAAAATTATGATTTTTATGGACGCTAATTTCAGACTTGGGTTCGAACTTTGCAAGCAGTTTTCTCAGGTTTTATGGGACCAAACGGGCTGAAATATTGGAATTGTGATAAGAATCGTTATCAAAATCGAACTCAGTCACAAAATCACCATACATTTGTATTTTAAGAAAAATGATCTTTTTTATGGAGGCTATTTTGAGACTTGGGTTCGAACTTTGCAAACAGTTTTCTCAGGTTTTATGGGACCAAACGGGCTGAAATGTTGGAATAGTGATAAGAATCATTATCCAAATCGAAGCCAGTCACAAAATCTCCATAAAGTTGTATTTTTTGAAAAACCATCTTTTTTATGGAGCCTAATTTCAGCCTTGGGTTCGAATTTAGGAAGCAGTTTTCTCAGGTTCTATGGGACCAATTTGGCTGAAGTTTTGTAATATCGATAAGAATCGCTATCCAAATCGAATTCAGTCACAAAATCTCCATAAAGTTGTATTTTTAGAAAAATTATGATTTTTATGGACGCTAATTTCAGACTTGGGTTCGAACTTTGCAAGCAGTTTTCTCAGGTTTTATGGGAACAAACGGGCTGAAATATTGGAATAGTGATGAGAATCGGTATCCAAATTGAATTCAGTCATAAAATCTCCATAAAAATGTTTTTTAAGAAAAATCATCTTTTTTATGGAGGCTAATTTGAGACTTGGGTTCGAACTTTGCAAGCAGTTTTCTCCGGTTTTATGGGACCAAACGGGCTGAAATATTGGAATAGTGATAAGAATCGCTATCCAAATCGAATTCAGTCATAAAATCTCCATAAAAATGTTTTTTAAGAAAAATCATGATTTTTATGGACGCTATTTTCAGACTTGGGTTCGAACTTTGCAAGCAGTTTTCTCAGGTTTTATGGGACCAAACGGGCTGAAATATTGGAATAAGGATAAGAAAGGCTATCCAAATCGAATTCAGTCATAAAATCTCCATAAAAATGTTTTTTAAGAAAAATCATCTTTTTTATGGAGGCTAATTTGAGACTTGGGTTCGAACTTTGCAAGCAGTTTTCTCAGGTTTTATGGGACCAAACGGGCTGAAATATTGGAATAGTGATAAGAATCGCTATCCAAATCGAATTCAGTCACAAAATCTCCATAAAGTTGTATTTTTAGAAAAATCATGATTTTTATGGACGCTAATTTCAAACTTGGGTTCGAACTTTAGAAGCAGTTTTCTCAGGTTCTATGGGACCAAATTGGCTGAAATTTAGGAAAAGTGATAAGAAGCATGGTACAAATCGAAATCAATCAGAAAATCAACGTACATTTTTGTATTTTAGGAAAAATCATCTTTTTTATGGAGGCTAATTTGAGACTTGGGTTCGAACTTTGCAAGCAGTGTTCTCAGGTTTTATGGGACCAAACGGGCTGAAATTTTGTAATAGTGATAAGAATCGCTATCCAAATCGAATTCAGTCACAAAATCTCCATAAAGATGAATTTTTAGAAAAATTATGATTTTTATGGACGCTAATTTCAGACTTGGGTTCGGACTTTAGAAGAAGTTTTCTCAGGTTCTATGTGACTAAACTGGCTGAAATTTTGTAATAGTGATAAATATCGCTATCCAAATCGAATTCAGTCACAAAATCTCCATAAAGTTGTATTTTTAGAAAAATCATCTTTTTTATTGAGCCTAATTTCAAACTTGGGTTCGATCTTTGCACGCAGTTTTTTCAGGTTTTAAGGAACCAAACAGGCTGAAATATTGGAAAAGTGATAAGAATCGTTATCCAAATCGAAGTCAGTCACAAAATCTCCATAAAGTTGAATTTTTAGAAAAATTATGATTTTTATGGACGCTAATTTCTGACTTGGGTTCGAACTTTGCAAGCAGTTTTCTCAGGTTTTATCGGACCAAACGGGCTGAAATTAAGGAAAAGTGATAAGAAGAATGGTTTAAATCGAAATCAATCAGAAAATCACCATATATTTGTATTTTAAGAAAAATCATTTTTTTTATGGAGGCTAATTTGAGACTTGGGTTCGAATTTTGGAAGCAGTTTTCTCAGGTTCTATGGGACCAAACTGGCTGAAATTTTCTAATAGTGATAAGAATCGTTATCCAAATCGAACTCAGTCACAAAATCAACATACATTTGTATTTTTAGAAAAACCTTCTTTTTTATGGAGCCTAATTTCAGCCTTGGGTTCGAACTTTGCAAGCAGTTTTCTCAGGTTTTATGGGACCAAACGGGCTGAAATTTTGTAATAGTGATAAGAATCGCTATCCAAATCGAATTCAGTCACAAAATCTCCATAAAGTTGTATTTTTAGAAAAATTATGATTTTTATGGACGCTAATTTCAGACTTGGGTTCGAACTTTGCAAGCAGTTTTCTCAGGTTTTATGGGACCAAACGGGCTGAAATATTGGAATAGTGATAAGAATCGTTATCAAAATCGAACTCAGTCACAAAATCACCATACATTTGTATTTTAAGAAAAATGATCTTTTTTATGGAGGCTATTTTGAGACTTGGGTTCGAACTTTGCAAACAGTTTTCTCAGGTTTTATGGGACCAAACGGGCTGAAATGTTGGAATAGTGATAAGAATCATTATCCAAATCGAAGCCAGTCACAAAATCTCCATAAAGTTGTATTTTTTGAAAAACCATCTTTTTTATGGAGCCTAATTTCAGCCTTGGGTTCGAATTTAGGAAGCAGTTTTCTCAGGTTCTATGGGACCAATTTGGCTGAAATTTTGTAATATCGATAAGAACTTGGGTTCGGACTTTAGAAGAAGTTTTCTCAGGTTCTATGTGACTAAACTGGCTGAAATTTTGTAATAGTGATAAATATCGCTATCCAAATCGAATTCAGTCACAAAATCTCCATAAAGTTGTATTTTTAGAAAAATGATCTTTTTTATGGAGGCTAATTTCAAACTTGGGTTCGATCTTTGCACGCAGTTTTTTCAGGTACTCAGGAACCAAACAGGCTGAAATATTGGAAAAGTGATAAGAATCGTTATCCAAATCGAAGTCAGTCAAAAAATCTCCATAAAGTTGTATTTTTAGAAAAATCATGATTTTTATGGACGCTACTTTCAGCCTTGGGTTCGAACTTTGGAAGCAGTTTTCTCAGGTTTTATGGGACCAAACGGGCTGAAATATTGGAATAGTGATAAGAATCGGTCGAGATACCTCTGACCAGGCCCATGCGAGTGACATTGAAAGTAGGGATATATGCCTTGAATTTTGAATTAGATGAAATGAAGATATTTTTGATGAAACTGTTGGCAGCTGACCCTGAGAGGAATTCGACGGAGATTCGGAAGCGACCCTCGGCTTTTACACCTCCAGGCTTGATTGAAAGATTCTTGCTATTTGATAGGAATTTGCCAAATTCAAGAGGGTGGATGGTTTTTCCTTGCTCAGTTTTTTGGGCGTATACTATGAATGGACCACGGGAATGAGGAGAATAAAAGTTTGTTGGAGGAAGTTGAGAAAGTGCTGGTGGGGACTGTGTAGTCGAAGGAGAGTCAAGTTTTATTGGGGAAGAAGGAGTAAATTTCCTTTTTTTGGTAGAAGTCAAAATGACAGAATCCCTGTCAGAAATTTCTCCATTTTCCCCGTCTGGGGGGTCTGGAGAGGGATCTGGGGGCTTTGTAGGGGGTCCAGGAGGGAAATCTTCCTCTACTATTCCCAACAGTAAACAACTACAATAATAGTATGGAAAATGACAGAAGTAAAAAAAGTTTATGAATATCTGGAAATCAGTAGCGAAAAGTGACTCCTGGAAGATCAGGAGGGAGAAGAAACCTCAAGGCACAACACACTACACTTTTTTTTGCCAGAAAACAAAAAAGAATGGTAAAAAAATAATTTTAGATAGAGCAAAACAAAACAACTGTTGACAGCCAATTGTTATTGTTGCAATCACACGTATCATTTGATACACCAAATATTTTATCCCAAATTAACATCAATATACCATCAAGAAAATCAACAAGGTGGATGAAAGACATTTTCCATATTAAAGCCTACCACACATATTTCTATAATTATATTGATATTTCTCCCCTGTACCGTGAACATTAAGCAATTATAACATTAAACATTGCTCTAATAATGAAATAGAAATTTTAAATGACCGATTTAAATACATTACTCATGTATTATGCTGATATTGTGATGAATCTCTTTATTTAAAGAGAAGCAATATTGTACCTACCTTATCAGTGTCTCACCACTACAGGTTTGACAATAACAAATCAGTGTCTCACCAGTACAGGTGTGACAATAACAAATCAGTGTCTCACCAGTACAGGTGTGACAATAACAAATCAGTGTCTCACCAGTACAGGTGTGACAATAACAAATCAGTGTCTCACCAGTACAGGTGTGACAATAACAAATCAGTGTCTCACCAGTACAGGTGTGACAATAACAAATCAGTGTCTCACCAGTACAGGTGTGACAATAACAAATCAGTGTCTCACCAGTACAGGTGTGACAATAACAAATCAGTGTCTCACCAGTACAGGTGTGACAATAACAAATCAGTGTCTCACCAGTACAGGTGTGACAATAACAAATCAGTGTCTCACCAGTACAGGTGTGACAATAACAAATCAGTGTCTCACCAGTACAGGTGTGACAATAACAAATCAGTGTCTCACCAGTACAGGTGTGACAATAACAAATCAGTGTCTCACCAGTAAAGGTGTGACAATAACAAATCAGTGTCTCACCATTACAGGTGTGACAATAACAAATCAGTGTCTCACCAGTACAAGTGTGACAATAACAAATCAGTGTCTCACCAGTTCAGGTGTGACAGTAATATATAAATGTCTCACCAGTAAAGGTGTGACAATAACAAATCAGTGTCTTACCAGTACAGGTGTGACAATAACAAATCAGTGTCTCACCAGTACAGGTGTGACAATAAGATATCAGTGTCTCACCAGTACAGGTGTGACAATAACAAATCAGTGTCTCACCAGTACAGGTGTGACAATAACAAATCAGTGTCTCACCAGTACAGGTGTGACGATAACAAATCAGTGTCTCACCAGTTTAGGTGTGACAATAACATATCAATGTCTCACCAGTAAAGGTGTGACAATAACATATCAATGTCTCACCAGTAAAGGTGTGACAATAACAAATCAGTGTCTCACCAGTACAGGTACTTTACTCCAAATTTTAGTGCAAAAATCGCGCATATCTGATTCAGATGGCAACGGAATATTATTATTCGAAATAATATTTTATTTATCGTCAAGTTGTGAATAAAATATTTTTTCATTTTTCTGTAATAATCTGTTATAATAAAGCTAGATAACAATTATTAAGTAGGTATTTATCAATGTTGACGCACAGTAAGATAGGCGCACCTATCCATCGATCAATATACTGATTGTGCATCTAACCCCCGATGTAGATCTCTTAGATTAGTATATTATTAGTATTTTTAAAGTGGAATTACTTATTAATTAAAACGTCAAATTGTAAAATTAAATCATTGAAGACAATATGAACATCTCTCAAACGAAAACCAATTAACAATTATGTGTGTTAATATTGTCTTCAATGAGGCATTTTATATTTGTATTTAATAAACCGAAATGATTATTTTATTACTGAAAAGGAAGAAAATACCAATAAAGACACAGAAAATTTAAAATATAACTGTTTCGATAGCTCTTGAAAAACTTTAGCGTCTTGTCGGGTGCAATTGATCGATATACGGGAACGGGAATAGGAAGTTGAGGATGCCACCAGAATTAAGAGAAAGTCCTACCTTGTACTGGTATCTCCTTACAGCCTCCGCAGTAGCACCAAACTCACACAGTATTAATCTATTTCCGTCACTAGATATCGACCACGAAAGAAATGTCCATTGAAATGTATGACCCGAGACGCGTATCCGTAGGTGGTAGAAATTGTACTAGCGAGCGCCGGTCAGATCAAATCCCTATATCCCGATGGCAAGGTGGGAACAATAGGATGTAGGTAATAAAATAATTATAATTTCTTCGCGTTATGCCCGAACATATACCGCCCGCCAAAATTAACAATTTTTCAATACCCATCGAAACTGGTCGAACCCGAAAAAAAAAAATAAAAACAAATAAGCTACAAAAAAACAGTAGGTATGTGAAAAGAAACTTAATCCTAACAGTTAGTCTATAATACAAAAAAAATATATATATACGACCGTTACTATTTATTCTATGGGTAATAGGCAAAGCTTTGTCACAGGCCGTAGATATACCCCGTCGTTAGTTTTAACTGAGGCTTCTCTAACGACCCCGTCCGAACCTTGTTTCACCTCCCTTATCCTGCCGAGCGGCCATTTTAAAGGAGGACTCCTGGTATCCTTAATGACTACCAGGTCATTTACTTGGAGGTTACGTGTAGCCTTGTACCATTTAACGCGATTTTGTAACTCTTGCAAGTACTCGGTATTCCAGCGCTGCCAAAAATGTTGCGTGATTTTCTGCAAGTGTTCCCAGCGATTGAGTCGGTTGGTCTTAACCTCGGAAAAATTATATTCGGGAATTGAAATTAGCGGTTCACCTATTAAGAAATGACCTGGAGTGAGAGCTTGAATGTCTTCAGGGTCTGATGATAAGGAACACAGCGGTCGCGAGTTTAGTATGGCCTCAATCTTGGTTAAAATAGTAGTAAACTCCTCGTACGTTAACGAACTATCTCCTAATACCCTCTTTAAATGATTCTTTACCACTCTTATGTTACCTTCCCATAGTCCCCCGAAGTGGGGACTGGAAGGAGGATTAAAATTCCATACTATTCCCCTTTCCGAACATGTGCGCATTATAAGTTCATCATCACGACATTTATTTAAGAATTTTTGTGCTCCAATCAAATGGCGTTTAGCCAGAGGCGGATTTGCCCTTAGGCCTATGTAGGCCCGGGCCTAGGGCGGCCAGATATTAGGGGCGGCCAATCGTGACAAAAAAGTCACAGATGATAACAAGAAATTACTTCCTAAGTACCTAAATATTGTACGTACGAAATAGCGATATGCAAGAGCGTGTTCACACACAGCACACAGCGCGCCCCCACGCCCCGCAGCCGCCCTCGCCACACCTATCATGCTCCGTCGCTCGCCCGCTCGCGTATTTCCAATCCCTACCGTGATTCAGTTGCGCTAGTGACTGAACCGCGTTAGGTATTGTTATTCATAATGGCGTGTTCACACACAGAGCTATAATATGCGTGGGATGGCGTATTTCACCATATTGTAACTGCCAGATTTTTGTTTTGAGTTCAGTTTTATTTTTATGTTAGATAATGCTTTACGTAAATTTTTTTACCAACGTTTTAATTTGTATTTTAAGTTTAGTTATTATATTCGAATATGTACCTTAAGTTGATTTTTATTTAAAAGAGGTGCTGATTTCTTTTATTTGTTTGGAGACTTAATAATAACTTTTTATCCAGCCCGTATCTGGCAACCCTAATTGTAACTGTGAAACACTTATATATTATTGTATGAGAATAAACCTGAAACTAGTTAAATAAATTAAACCTAAAACTGTTTTAAATGTTTTATTCAAATCCTTGAAACCTTAGGAAGTATTACAAACTAGCAGCTATTATAGTTAACTAAATTTCTGAATCGATTTCAATAAAAATTGTCAATAAAGTAAATTCATTATGTTGTCTATAGTCTATATCAGGGGTCTCCAAACAACGGCCCGCCAATGTCATCAATCCGACCTGCGACAATCGACAATTATACAGTAATTGAACTAGCGAATTTAGCAAGCGTATTTTTTTACATTAATTCCACACAGGAGGCTTTGAGGAAAATATTTTCCCTCACGACCTATGTCATCTTAGGTGATGCTGTGTGGAGGGTCTTTTTAAGGAAGGGATGGATAGGAAGTTCTGAAAAGGAAAATGTATGAGGGGTGGGTAGGAATCTGGGGATTAGTGTGTCCAGGAGTGACATACGTATGAATACAATTCTTGATGACCGTCAATATGGTTTTAGACCCCAGATGTCAGTAACATCAAACCTCTTATGCATCTCAGATTTCTTATCACAAACTCTCGACAATCGGGGACAGGTGGATGTTGCTTATTTCGACCTGGAAAAAGCATTCGACAAGGTTGACATCGACATTCTTCTAAATAAGCTAGCTTCATTTGGTTTTTCCAAAAGACTACTCTGTTTTTTTGCTTCATATTTTCGAAATCGTAGACAGTTTGTTTATTATAATGGTTCCAGTTCTTTGGAATTCATAGTTTTTTCTGGAGTTCCTCAGGGGTCCATCCTTGGACCACTTCTGTTTCTGATTTTTATTAACGATATTGGTTCAGTCATCACACATTCGCTGTATTTACTATTTGCAGATGACTTGAAACTATATCGCTCAATAAAAAATCATCTTGACTGTATTCTCCTTCAATGTGATATTGACTGCGTCTCAAACTGGGCCAAAATAAATGGCTTGAACTTCAGTACACCCAAGTGCAATATCGTCTCGTATACAAGATCAAAGAAACCGCATGTATTTGAATATACAATCAATGAAATTATTCTCCAACACCTAAACCAAATCAAAGACCTAGGAGTTATTTACGACAGCAAACTAACTTTTCACCAACACATCGATGATTTAATAAGCAGAGCATACAGGCTTCTCGGCTTCGTAATTAGAAACTCATATCCGTTTCGTAACACAAAAACACTGACGTTATTATATAACACACTAGTCCTAAGTGTACTTGAATCAAACTCGATCATCTGGGCTCCACATGAATTAACATACACTTTACGCATTGAAAGAGTCCATAAAAAATTTTTAAGGTTTTTATTCTCGCGGCTCTATGGACGTTACCCTTGGCTTTACCCATCGATTTATATATTAGGCATGACCAATTACCACTCCCTAGAGACACGTAGAGGTATTGCTTTGCTTAAATATTTTTTCCAACTAATAAACGGTCACTTATCTAATAATGAGATACTGGCCCAATTAAATTTTTTTGTACCAGAGTCTCACTCTCGAGGACGTCATCACAATCTTCTATATAGTAGAGCAAGCCGCACTAATTTATTGTCACACCTGTACTGGTGAGACACTGATTTGTTATTGTCACACCTGTACTGGTGAGACACTGATTTGTTATTGTCACACCTGTACTGGTGAGACACTGATTTGTTATTGTCACACCTGTACTGGTGAGACACTGATTTGTTATTGTCACACCTGTACTGGTGAGACACTGATTTGTTATTGTCACACCTGTACTGGTGAGACACTGATTTGTTATTGTCAAACCTGTAGTGGTGAGACACTGATTAGGTAGGTACAATATTGCTTCTCTTTAAATAAAGAGATTCATCACAATATCAGCATAATACATGAGTAATGTATTTAAATCGGTCATTTAAAATTTCTATTTCATTATTAGAGCAATGTTTAATGTTATAATTGCTTAATTATAACGTTAATGAGGCATTTTATATTTGTATTTAATAAACCGAAATGATTATTTTATTACTGAAAAGGAAGAAAATACCAATAAAGACACAGAAAATTTAAAATATAACTGTTTCGATAGCTCTTGAAAAACTTTAGCGTCTTGTCGGGTGCAATTGATCGATATACGGGAACGGGAATAGGAAGTTGAGGATGCCACCAGAATTAAGAGAAAGTCCTACCTTGTACTGGTATCTCCTTACAGCCTCCGCAGTAGCACCAAACTCACACAGTATTAATCTATTTCCGTCACTAGATATCGACCACGAAAGAAATGTCCATTGAAATGTATGACCCGAGACGCGTATCCGTAGGTGGTAGAAATTGTACTAGCGAGCGCCGGTCAGATCAAATCCCTATATCCCGATGGCAAGGTGGGAACAATAGGATGTAGGTAATAAAATAATTATAATTTCTTCGCGTTATGCCCGAACATATACCGCCCGCCAAAATTAACAATTTTTCAATACCCATCGAAACTGGTCGAACCCGAAAAAAAAAAATAAAAACAAATAAGCTACAAAAAAACAGTAGGTATGTGAAAAGAAACTTAATCCTAACAGTTAGTCTATAATACAAAAAAAATATATATATACGACCGTTACTATTTATTCTATGGGTAATAGGCAAAGCTTTGTCACAGGCCGTAGATATACCCCGTCGTTAGTTTTAACTGAGGCTTCTCTAACGACCCCGTCCGAACCTTGTTTCACCTCCCTTATCCTGCCGAGCGGCCATTTTAAAGGAGGACTCCTGGTATCCTTAATGACTACCAGGTCATTTACTTGGAGGTTACGTGTAGCCTTGTACCATTTAACGCGATTTTGTAACTCTTGCAAGTACTCGGTATTCCAGCGCTGCCAAAAATGTTGCGTGATTTTCTGCAAGTGTTCCCAGCGATTGAGTCGGTTGGTCTTAACCTCGGAAAAATTATATTCGGGAATTGAAATTAGCGGTTCACCTATTAAGAAATGACCTGGAGTGAGAGCTTGAATGTCTTCAGGGTCTGATGAT
Source organism: Hesperophylax consimilis (assembly GCF_061612785.1). NCBI lineage: Eukaryota > Metazoa > Arthropoda > Insecta > Trichoptera > Limnephilidae > Hesperophylax > Hesperophylax consimilis. The sequence continues at coordinate 153,557 of NW_028301278.1, forward strand.
AAGGAACACAGCGGTCGCGAGTTTAGTATGGCCTCAATCTTGGTTAAAATAGTAGTAAACTCCTCGTACGTTAACGAACTATCTCCTAATACCCTCTTTAAATGATTCTTTACCACTCTTATGTTACCTTCCCATAGTCCCCCGAAGTGGGGACTGGAAGGAGGATTAAAATTCCATACTATTCCCCTTTCCGAACATGTGCGCATTATAAGTTCATCATCACGACATTTATTTAAGAATTTTTGTGCTCCAATCAAATGGCGTTTAGCCAGAGGCGGATTTGCCCTTAGGCCTATGTAGGCCCGGGCCTAGGGCGGCCAGATATTAGGGGCGGCCAATCGTGACAAAAAAGTCACAGATGATAACAAGAAATTACTTCCTAAGTACCTAAATATTGTACGTACGAAATAGCGATATGCAAGAGCGTGTTCACACACAGCACACAGCGCGCCCCCACGCCCCGCAGCCGCCCTCGCCACACCTATCATGCTCCGTCGCTCGCCCGCTCGCGTATTTCCAATCCCTACCGTGATTCAGTTGCGCTAGTGACTGAACCGCGTTAGGTATTGTTATTCATAATGGCGTGTTCACACACAGAGCTATAATATGCGTGGGATGGCGTATTTCACCATATTGTAACTGCCAGATTTTTGTTTTGAGTTCAGTTTTATTTTTATGTTAGATAATGCTTTACGTAAATTTTTTTACCAACGTTTTAATTTGTATTTTAAGTTTAGTTATTATATTCGAATATGTACCTTAAGTTGATTTTTATTTAAAAGAGGTGCTGATTTCTTTTATTTGTTTGGAGACTTAATAATAACTTTTTATCCAGCCCGTATCTGGCAACCCTAATTGTAACTGTGAAACACTTATATATTATTGTATGAGAATAAACCTGAAACTAGTTAAATAAATTAAACCTAAAACTGTTTTAAATGTTTTATTCAAATCCTTGAAACCTTAGGAAGTATTACAAACTAGCAGCTATTATAGTTAACTAAATTTCTGAATCGATTTCAATAAAAATTGTCAATAAAGTAAATTCATTATGTTGTCTATAGTCTATATCAGGGGTCTCCAAACAACGGCCCGCCAATGTCATCAATCCGACCTGCGACAATCGACAATTATACAGTAATTGAACTAGCGAATTTAGCAAGCGTATTTTTTTACATTAATTCCACACAGGAGGCTTTGAGGAAAATATTTTCCCTCACGACCTATGTCATCTTAGGTGATGCTGTGTGGAGGGTCTTTTTAAGGAAGGGATGGATAGGAAGTTCTGAAAAGGAAAATGTATGAGGGGTGGGTAGGAATCTGGGGATTAGTGTGTCCAGGAGTGACATACGTATGAATACAATTCTTGATGACCGTCAATATGGTTTTAGACCCCAGATGTCAGTAACATCAAACCTCTTATGCATCTCAGATTTCTTATCACAAACTCTCGACAATCGGGGACAGGTGGATGTTGCTTATTTCGACCTGGAAAAAGCATTCGACAAGGTTGACATCGACATTCTTCTAAATAAGCTAGCTTCATTTGGTTTTTCCAAAAGACTACTCTGTTTTTTTGCTTCATATTTTCGAAATCGTAGACAGTTTGTTTATTATAATGGTTCCAGTTCTTTGGAATTCATAGTTTTTTCTGGAGTTCCTCAGGGGTCCATCCTTGGACCACTTCTGTTTCTGATTTTTATTAACGATATTGGTTCAGTCATCACACATTCGCTGTATTTACTATTTGCAGATGACTTGAAACTATATCGCTCAATAAAAAATCATCTTGACTGTATTCTCCTTCAATGTGATATTGACTGCGTCTCAAACTGGGCCAAAATAAATGGCTTGAACTTCAGTACACCCAAGTGCAATATCGTCTCGTATACAAGATCAAAGAAACCGCATGTATTTGAATATACAATCAATGAAATTATTCTCCAACACCTAAACCAAATCAAAGACCTAGGAGTTATTTACGACAGCAAACTAACTTTTCACCAACACATCGATGATTTAATAAGCAGAGCATACAGGCTTCTCGGCTTCGTAATTAGAAACTCATATCCGTTTCGTAACACAAAAACACTGACGTTATTATATAACACACTAGTCCTAAGTGTACTTGAATCAAACTCGATCATCTGGGCTCCACATGAATTAACATACACTTTACGCATTGAAAGAGTCCATAAAAAATTTTTAAGGTTTTTATTCTCGCGGCTCTATGGACGTTACCCTTGGCTTTACCCATCGATTTATATATTAGGCATGACCAATTACCACTCCCTAGAGACACGTAGAGGTATTGCTTTGCTTAAATATTTTTTCCAACTAATAAACGGTCACTTATCTAATAATGAGATACTGGCCCAATTAAATTTTTTTGTACCAGAGTCTCACTCTCGAGGACGTCATCACAATCTTCTATATAGTAGAGCAAGCCGCACTAATTTATTGTCACACCTGTACTGGTGAGACACTGATTTGTTATTGTCACACCTGTACTGGTGAGACACTGATTTGTTATTGTCACACCTGTACTGGTGAGACACTGATTTGTTATTGTCACACCTGTACTGGTGAGACACTGATTTGTTATTGTCACACCTGTACTGGTGAGACACTGATTTGTTATTGTCACACCTGTACTGGTGAGACACTGATTTGTTATTGTCAAACCTGTAGTGGTGAGACACTGATTAGGTAGGTACAATATTGCTTCTCTTTAAATAAAGAGATTCATCACAATATCAGCATAATACATGAGTAATGTATTTAAATCGGTCATTTAAAATTTCTATTTCATTATTAGAGCAATGTTTAATGTTATAATTGCTTAATTATAACATTAATGAGGCATTTTATATTTGTATTTAATAAACCGAAATGATTATTTTATTACTGAAAAGGAAGAAAATACCAATAAAGACACAGAAAATTTAAAATATAACTGTTTCGATAGCTCTTGAAAAACTTTAGCGTCTTGTCGGGTGCAATTGATCGATATACGGGAACGGGAATAGGAAGTTGAGGATGCCACCAGAATTAAGAGAAAGTCCTACCTTGTACTGGTATCTCCTTACAGCCTCCGCAGTAGCACCAAACTCACACAGTATTAATCTATTTCCGTCACTAGATATCGACCACGAAAGAAATGTCCATTGAAATGTATGACCCGAGACGCGTATCCGTAGGTGGTAGAAATTGTACTAGCGAGCGCCGGTCAGATCAAATCCCTATATCCCGATGGCAAGGTGGGAACAATAGGATGTAGGTAATAAAATAATTATAATTTCTTCGCGTTATGCCCGAACATATACCGCCCGCCAAAATTAACAATTTTTCAATACCCATCGAAACTGGTCGAACCCGAAAAAAAAAAATAAAAACAAATAAGCTACAAAAAAACAGTAGGTATGTGAAAAGAAACTTAATCCTAACAGTTAGTCTATAATACAAAAAAATATATATATACGACCGTTACTATTTATTCTATGGGTAATAGGCAAAGCTTTGTCACAGGCCGTAGATATACCCCGTCGTTAGTTTTAACTGAGGCTTCTCTAACGACCCCGTCCGAACCTTGTTTCACCTCCCTTATCCTGCCGAGCGGCCATTTTAAAGGAGGACTCCTGGTATCCTTAATGACTACCAGGTCATTTACTTGGAGGTTACGTGTAGCCTTGTACCATTTAACGCGATTTTGTAACTCTTGCAAGTACTCGGTATTCCAGCGCTGCCAAAAATGTTGCGTGATTTTCTGCAAGTGTTCCCAGCGATTGAGTCGGTTGGTCTTAACCTCGGAAAAATTATATTCGGGAATTGAAATTAGCGGTTCACCTATTAAGAAATGACCTGGAGTGAGAGCTTGAATGTCTTCAGGGTCTGATGATAAGGAACACAGCGGTCGCGAGTTTAGTATGGCCTCAATCTTGGTTAAAATAGTAGTAAACTCCTCGTACGTTAACGAACTATCTCCTAATACCCTCTTTAAATGATTCTTTACCACTCTTATGTTACCTTCCCATAGTCCCCCGAAGTGGGGACTGGAAGGAGGATTAAAATTCCATACTATTCCCCTTTCCGAACATGTGCGCATTATAAGTTCATCATCACGACATTTATTTAAGAATTTTTGTGCTCCAATCAAATGGCGTTTAGCCAGAGGCGGATTTGCCCTTAGGCCTATGTAGGCCCGGGCCTAGGGCGGCCAGATATTAGGGGCGGCCAATCGTGACAAAAAAGTCACAGATGATAACAAGAAATTACTTCCTAAGTACCTAAATATTGTACGTACGAAATAGCGATATGCAAGAGCGTGTTCACACACAGCACACAGCGCGCCCCCACGCCCCGCAGCCGCCCTCGCCACACCTATCATGCTCCGTCGCTCGCCCGCTCGCGTATTTCCAATCCCTACCGTGATTCAGTTGCGCTAGTGACTGAACCGCGTTAGGTATTGTTATTCATAATGGCGTGTTCACACACAGAGCTATAATATGCGTGGGATGGCGTATTTCACCATATTGTAACTGCCAGATTTTTGTTTTGAGTTCAGTTTTATTTTTATGTTAGATAATGCTTTACGTAAATTTTTTTACCAACGTTTTAATTTGTATTTTAAGTTTAGTTATTATATTCGAATATGTACCTTAAGTTGATTTTTATTTAAAAGAGGTGCTGATTTCTTTTATTTGTTTGGAGACTTAATAATAACTTTTTATCCAGCCCGTATCTGGCAACCCTAATTGTAACTGTGAAACACTTATATATTATTGTATGAGAATAAACCTGAAACTAGTTAAATAAATTAAACCTAAAACTGTTTTAAATGTTTTATTCAAATCCTTGAAACCTTAGGAAGTATTACAAACTAGCAGCTATTATAGTTAACTAAATTTCTGAATCGATTTCAATAAAAGTTGTCAATAAAGTAAATTCATTATGTTGTCTATAGTCTATATCAGGGGTCTCCAAACAACGGCCCGCCAATGTCATCAATCCGACCTGCGACAATCGACAATTATACAGTAATTGAACTAGCGAATTTAGCAAGCGTATTTTTTTACATTAATTCCACACAGGAGGCTTTGAGGAAAATATTTTCCCTCACGACCTATGTCATCTTAGGTGATGCTGTGTGGAGGGTCTTTTTAAGGAAGGGATGGATAGGAAGTTCTGAAAAGGAAAATGTATGAGGGGTGGGTAGGAATCTGGGGATTAGTGTGTCCAGGAGTGACATACGTATGAATACAATTCTTGATGACCGTCAATATGGTTTTAGACCCCAGATGTCAGTAACATCAAACCTCTTATGCATCTCAGATTTCTTATCACAAACTCTCGACAATCGGGGACAGGTGGATGTTGCTTATTTCGACCTGGAAAAAGCATTCGACAAGGTTGACATCGACATTCTTCTAAATAAGCTAGCTTCATTTGGTTTTTCCAAAAGACTACTCTGTTTTTTTGCTTCATATTTTCGAAATCGTAGACAGTTTGTTTATTATAATGGTTCCAGTTCTTTGGAATTCATAGTTTTTTCTGGAGTTCCTCAGGGGTCCATCCTTGGACCACTTCTGTTTCTGATTTTTATTAACGATATTGGTTCAGTCATCACACATTCGCTGTATTTACTATTTGCAGATGACTTGAAACTATATCGCTCAATAAAAAATCATCTTGACTGTATTCTCCTTCAATGTGATATTGACTGCGTCTCAAACTGGGCCAAAATAAATGGCTTGAACTTCAGTACACCCAAGTGCAATATCGTCTCGTATACAAGATCAAAGAAACCGCATGTATTTGAATATACAATCAATGAAATTATTCTCCAACACCTAAACCAAATCAAAGACCTAGGAGTTATTTACGACAGCAAACTAACTTTTCACCAACACATCGATGATTTAATAAGCAGAGCATACAGGCTTCTCGGCTTCGTAATTAGAAACTCATATCCGTTTCGTAACACAAAAACACTGACGTTATTATATAACACACTAGTCCTAAGTGTACTTGAATCAAACTCGATCATCTGGGCTCCACATGAATTAACATACACTTTACGCATTGAAAGAGTCCATAAAAATTTTTTAAGGTTTTTATTCTCGCGGCTCTATGGACGTTACCCTTGGCTTTACCCATCGATTTATATATTAGGCATGACCAATTACCACTCCCTAGAGACACGTAGAGGTATTGCTTTGCTTAAATATTTTTTCCAACTAATAAACGGTCACTTATCTAATAATGAGATACTGGCCCAATTAAATTTTTTTGTACCAGAGTCTCACTCTCGAGGACGTCATCACAATCTTCTATATAGTAGAGCAAGCCGCACTAATTTATTAATGAACTCACCTGTAGGGAGAGCTACGTACTTTTTGAATGCGGTAGATAAAAAATTAGATTTTTTTTTTGTGTCCTATAGCGCATTTGCGAGATTTTTGGCATTGCATATACACTGCATAAATGGTACAATTATAACGTCTTAGGCTTTATTACCTGTAATTGTTATAAATAAATGTACAAATTATATATAAATAAATAAATAAATAAATAAAACATCCCTCCAACTGCGGTGCAAGGCGATGGGTCAAGATAGTCCGGCTGGAAAGGTCAAAAGGCCTCCCTCACCCAGTCTCTCTCGATCCGGCCCGCCACGCAGCAGGTGGGCAGACGTATCCGCCGCCAAGACCTGGACAAATCTCACCCCATGAACCATGAATGATAATGGCAGGAAAATTAAAACGGTTTTCACCCTAGGAACTTACTGAAAAGTTTGGATACTCCTGGTCAATATGATGGGTACTGAGAAAGGGGCGGCTACATGGTCTGGGGCCTAGGGCGGCCAAGACTGCAAATCCGCCTCTGCGTTTAGCCCCAACGAAATTTGTACCACAATCAGAATAAATGGCTTGACAGATACCCCGTCTTGAAACGAATCTATTAAATGTAGCGATAAAGGCCTCAGACGAAAGATCCGAGAGTACCTCGAGATGTATCGCCTTCGTTGACATGCAAACAAAAATCGCAAAGTAAGCCTTGTATGTTTTAGCACCTCTGCGTTTTCCTTCCTTTATGCTATATGGGCCCGCTAAATCCACCCCTACACAACTGAATACGCGACTCGGTGTGACACGAGCTTCTGGCAGACTGGCCATGAGAGGAGTTGCTGGTAAGGCTCGCAATCGTGCGCATCTCACACATTTTGAGACTAAATTCTTTATTTTATTGCGGGCAAATATAATCCAGTAATTTTGCTGAATCAGGAACTGCAAGGTTCGTGATCCGGCATGCAAATATATATTATGGTAATATAATATAAGAAGCTCAGCTATTTTACTATTCTTCGCAAGGATTATTGGAAACTTAGTATTGTAATTTAAACGAGAATTGCAGAGCCGCCCGCCAACGCGAAGTAAATTCTCGTTGTCAATGAAAACATTTAATTTTTGAAAAGCCACTGTGGTCACCCCATCTCCTTTGAGCTTTCGGAATTCAGCAGGAAAATGAAACTGTTGATCGCATTTTAACAAGACCATAGTCGCGTGGTTTATTTCTGAGCAGGTTAGAATTCCACGCTTACAACCGCTCTTGCTCTGTTGCCTAGCATTGTTTATAAATCTGAGGGACCAAGCAACCACATTCACGAGACGTGTCCAAGATGAAAACCGGAAAAATCCTAGGCCCTTTAAATAGTCATGCGGCTCATAAACCGTTGAGACGTGAGACTTTACCTCTGGCAATTGTTCAACCCTTAATGTTTCCGGTAAAGCTAACGGCCACTTCTGTAACGACTGAACTAGCCACGGAGGGCCTTGAAACCATAATTCATTATCTATTATTTGAGGCGGATATAAACCGCGAGAAGCTAAATCTGCTGGATTCTCCTTTGAAACAACGTGATACCACCTTGCGTCCTCGACTTGATCGAGTATTTTAATTACGCGGTTCGCGACAAATGTTTTTAAGGTATGAGGAGGTGCCTTAATCCATGATAAAACAATTGTAGAATCCGAAAATAATATTATATCTGTAATTGGTATAAGAGTTTCAATCGACGATTTCGTCATTTTTATCAGTTTCGAAAGCAGATGAGCTCCCAGGAGCTCAAGGCGCGGTATTGACAATGTCTTCAGTGGCGCAACTTTAGATTTACTAGTAAGTAATGTCACTTTAGGGTGTGCTTCCTTCGTAACCAAATATACACAAGCAGCATAACCCAACTCACTAGCATCTGAAAATCCTACTAAAATACAGTTTGACTGTTTAATTGTATTGCAATGTCTAGGTATTTGTAAAAAACGTAACGATGGTAATCCATTTAAGAAATTTTGCCACAAAATGACAATATTTTCAGGGAGCGAGTCATCCCAACCTATCTTGATTTTCCATATTTCTTGCAAAAGGCATTTTACTTTGAAAACCACAGGGGTTATTAATCCAATAGGATCGAATATGCGAGCAACACAGCTTAGTATTGCACGCTTTGAAAATACCGTTAACTTTTCTTCCACGGAGTATGAAAAGGTATCCTTTTCTGGATCCCAAATTAAGCCTAAAATTTTTAACGAACCAGATGTTTCATCATTAAATACAACCTGACCACTTGAGTGGATCCGATGTTCACTCGGGATGTCCTTTAATACCGGCAGCGAATTACTCATCCATTTTCTTAATTGAAAGCCTCCTTTCGCAAGTAGTTCTTTCAGCTCCCTCTGAAGCTGAAAGGCGCTGTCTGGCTCCCAATCACCAATAACAATATCGTCTACGTATGTATCCGACAACAGTGCCTTGGAAGCTTTTGGGAATTGTGCACCCTCATCCTGCACTAGCTGATGTAAAGTTCTGATTGCCAAATAGGGCGAAGAAGTCACACCAAACGTGACTGTGCTAAGTGTGTATTGCCCTACCGGCTGCAAAGGAGAAAAACGCCAAAGAATCCTTTGATAGCTAGTGTCTTCTTCTCTTATTCGAATTTGCAAAAACATTTTTTGAATATCCGTAGTAAATACTACCGGGTATATACGAAACTTTAGTAAAATTTGTCCTATCTCATTTTGTAATTTGGGACCTGAATATAAACAATCGTTTAAAGAAATTTGTCGGTCTGATTTACAGGAAGCGTCAAAAACCACTCGAATTTTAATATCATTACTAATTTTTTGCACGACCGGATGATGGGGAATGTAATTGGTATTCCGTATCTCAGTCGATTGGGTAACTCTTGACATGAAGCCTTGATCTATAAAATCCTTCATATATTTACGATAATGTTCCGCTAAGGTTGGATTTAACGACAAACGTTTTTCCAAATTATATAATCTCTTAAGAGCGATATCATATGTACTTCCTAAATTTACTTCCGATTTATTTTTAAAAGGTAGCGCTACTACATATCTGCCACAAATATCCCGTTTAACCGTTGCCTTAAATATCTTTTCGCATTCACTGTCATCTTTATTATGAATAATTTCGTTAGAAATCTCTTCGACTTCCCAGAAACGTCTTACCGCGTAATTTAAGTCGTTGTTTTCGACTGCAGTTAAAGCTGACGTCACAAAAGCCTGTGTTTCATCTTTCATTTGTGCTACACATGAACCCATGACTACGTATCCGAATATTGTATTCACGGCCAGCAAATTACATTTACGGCTTGAAATACATCCTGGTCTCCATATTTTTGATATCAAGTCAGTTCCCACTAAGAAGTCGATATCGCCTGGAAATTGAAAATCTGGATCCGCCAGCTTCAACTGTTTGAATTCTTCAAACGGTTCATGCATATTAACGGGCGGAAGCTTGGACGTAATATTTGAAATAACTATCGCTTGTCCTGACACAAAAGAATGATTCTGAATGGGATATATTTTACAAGTAACTAAACCTTGCACATTGTTGACTATTGCATTATTGACCCCAGTGACAGTACCTAACCATTTCTTCGATTTTAATCCCAAAGCATTATATAATTTAAAGACATGAACGAAATTTCACTGCCCGAGTCAATTAATATTCTGGCGCGTTTTCTGTGTCCTGAAATGTCAAGGAATTCTGCCAGCGCGGTAGGTAAAATAGAGCGTTTTGTCACTGTGTACGCAGCATTACAGTTTGCTGAGTTATAGTTTTCAGAATCGCGGTTCGGTGAAGGTGACCTTTCGTCACTATGTAAAAGGGTATTGTGTGACTTGTTACAACTTCTACATCGAAATTTAGATCGGCAATTTTTAATTAGATGTGGATTTAAACAATTGAAACATAATCTTTCTCTTTTGACGAAGTCCCTCCTACTGTCTACTTGTAATCCAAGAAATATTTTACATTTTGTAATGTGGTGATCGGCTTTGCAATGATTGCAAATAATTTTCTTCGTGTAATCATTTTTAACAAATAGAACCCGTTTAGACTTACGATTTTCTTTTAAATCTGAAAGCATATTTACGCGGTTTTGCGTTGCCAAGAAATCAATTAATTTTTCGACATTCGGAATTTCATCCTTCTCAATTCTAGATTCAAAGGATCGCCGCGTATTCAAATCTATTTTTTGTAAAACAAAATGGCAAATAAATTCCTCGAATAATTTGTGTCGTTTTAGTTCGTATAGACCGGAAAGATTTTCACGTAAACCATTTAATATCTCCACATTGCTAGTGAAATCGCAATTTAAAATAGAGTTTGCATAGTGTATAAATAATGCTCTCGACTCCGAAAATTGATTTAATAATGTTTCCCAGGCTAATTCATAGTTTTCTCGTATTATTGGAATTGTTTTAACCAGGGATAATGCTGTGCCCTTCAAAGAACTTAGTAGGTAGTGAAATTTTTCAATATTAGTGAGAACTGTATTTTCGTGAACGAGACTCCTAAATAAATTAAAAAACGGAGGCCAATCTCTAATGTGGCCACTGAAAGATGGTATTTTTATTTCTGGGGCCAGAAAACTTCGTCCCGGGCGCTGCAATTCCTCGCCTGATGAGTCATTATGACCATTCTTATTCGCCTCGAGAGTATCACGCGCCGACGTGACCTCGAAGTACAGTTCATCAAACACACGGGAAACTTCCAAAATATCATTTTTTGACTCAAATTCGGGAAGTGAAACCAGGTCCGACAGTTCGCATTGTATGTTTTGAAATTCCTCATATGTCGACTCGATTTTATCCATTCTAGCCTTAAATTGACATAACTTTGAACTTATATTTAAATCTTTAATAAGATCATATGCGGCTTGTATACGCCCAAATAATCTTTGCCTTTTTAACTTTAAAGAACCAATCTTGGATTCATTCTTGTCCATTTTGAAATATGTACTGAAATTACTACCCACCTATGAAATGCAACCGCGGCGCGCGGTAAGAAATAATTACTACTTGAAATAATCTTTTAATCGTACGATTATTGAACCATTTACTATTTGAATACATGTTATGTTCATGTTATGTGCATATTATGATATGTTCATAGTATGTTTGTGTTATGTTTTTCTTTATGTTTTATAATCACATTTGTTTACTCCCATATGCTGTGTTTGTTTATAAGATTGCCAATTTCATAATTCTATTTTAAAAAACGCTACTAATTTTAGAAAAATCTTTGGTTTAATAACGAAAAGCGCCCACTTATATTGTACACAGGTTCCTATTTTTATAATTTTGTGATAATCTACTGTTACCAGCTCTGTACCGTTTATGTTAAGTATGTTATGTTTATGTTATGTTATGCTTATGTTATGTTTATGTTATGTTTATGTTATGTTATATTTATGTTATGTTTATGTTATGTTTGGTTTATTTATGTTACGTTATGTTATGTTATGTTGTTTTATCAATGTTGTTTTGTCAATTATGTCAATTTTATCCTGTAATTTGTTGTATTTATTAATAAGAAAAATGTTGTAATGTATGGCCAAGATCACTCTTAATGGGTGAAAGCCAAAATAAAGAATAAAAAAAATAAAAAAATAAAAAATTTTCTACGCAAATCTTATCCGGCTGAAGACCAATGTTTCGATAGCTCTTGAAAAACTTTAGCGTCTTGTCGGGTGCAATTGATCGATATACGGGAACGGGAATAGGAAGTTGAGGATGCCACCAGAATTAAGAGAAAGTCTTACCTTGTACTGGTATCTCCTTACAGCCTCCGCAGTAGCACCAAACTCACACAGTATTAATCTATTTCCGTCACTAGATATCGACCACGAAAGAAATGTCCATTGAAATGTATGACCCGAGACGCGTATGGGTAGGTGGTAGAAATTGTACTAGCGAGCGCCGGTCAGATCAAATCCCTATATCCCGATGGCAAGGTGGGAACAATAGGATGTAGGTAATAAAATAATTATAATTTCTTCGCGTTATGCCCGAACAATAACGATTATTTTTATAAGCAATAATTATTAGCCTGAAACACTCATCTACATTGAAAAATCTCCTGATAAAAGATACATGATGCCAACGGGACTTGAACCCGTGTCCTTTCGATTTCCAGTCGACAGCTCTGACCACTGAGCTTTTTTTTTTTTGTTTTAAATTGCCGGAAACCCGGGCGTTTATTGCAATTACATGTTTAATATAACAAATGTGAAAGTAACCCGCCTCACTAGAAGGTTTCTGTTCTGAGGCGGGTACATATATTTGTTTACACATACACATACATTTTTTATACAAATATAGACATATATCAATATATACATGGAGCTATAGCGGCTTATCTCTTATCCGCGAAATAATTCAATATATACTAGTGTTTCATTCAACAATTACTGCTTATTACATTTTATTCACCTGAAAACAACCAACTTTATTTTATATGAGAAAGGCATTGTAAGTGCTAACTCTCTCACTAGATGGCGTCGAGACAAATTGTCTACATTTTTTGGTGAAGATACTTGAACTTGTCAAATATTAATTATTATTTTTTTTGGTAAACTAATGTTTAAATCTCTTGTCACTGGGACGGATTTCTGTCTTACCGGAACAACACTTAATTTTTAATTAATTGCAAGATGATATTGTTAATTTGAAATTGGAATATAAGATCGACAAAAGTGAGGCATAATAATAAGGTCCCATTGGTCGAGCGGTTCAATACGTTGTTGTTGTTATTGTTTATTAAACCGAAATTTTCCATATTCCTTTCCAGAGAACCAACTTAAGCTTCTCCAAACCTATTGTGCCAATGTGTCGACTATATAACATCCACCGACTATATATTTGTAAAATTCCTTGAATCTCTTGTGCGACATTCAGTATCCATGCATAAATAAGCCTTTATCATTTCTTATTGCTGATCGTTGTTCAATATCAACCCAACTTGTTAGAAGTATTAGTTTTATCAATCAATCCTCTGTCGACTTCATCCGAAGACAGGAGAGAGTATTTGGTTGGATAAATTAAGATTAATTAATTTGTAGAAAATATATGCATCCGAAAATTTCAGGTCCGCGTTTTCGGTAAGAGAAATGGACTCTCATTCATACTTCGCTAGCGTCAAAAATGTACTAATCTAATTACATACATAACTACCTACTAATTAATTACTCTACTCCTCTCTTGTGAGATCGCACCTAGAATATGCATCTCCTGTATGGTCTCCGATTTATACCTGTAACTCACACCGCTTGGAGAAAGTACAAAGAAAATTTCTTCGATACGTTCAATTCAAATTGAGACAGCCTGTAATTGATATCTGCTATAATACATTAATGTCTGGTCTAAATCTACCACTTCTTTCTACCCGGCGAACTATTAATGACATTCTTACACTTTTTAAATTACTGAACAATCTCATAGACTGCCCTCAAATGTTACCTAAGTGTTATAAATTTTCGTGTCCCTGTTAAATCAACTCGACTCCACCATCTTTTCCACAGTGACAATCATAGCACTAACTATTTGTATCATTCACCATTGGCGCGTTTTCACCGCACTGCCAACACGTATACAGACCTTTTTGATATTTTCAAAACCTCACCGTCTTGCATCAAGGCAAAAATACTTGGTTGTGAATGTAACTGATATGTTTGTGAAATGTTAAATGTCTGTTTGTACTGCATCATACTGACATGTTCTTATTTATGTGTAACATATGTATGGTGTTCTATACATATACATTCCCCATATATACATATATGTGAAATGTATATGTATAGCATCAATATAAACTGCTTGCTTCAGATGTCTTATGGTGTTGGCTAACGGATGTATTATTTTAAATAAAAATGTTATTTTTAATTGTAAAGTCTCTTACAGCCCTGAACTGTGTACTTATAATCTAATGTTTCACATGACTGTAAAAGCCTTTTATGGCGTTTAATAAATAAATAAATAACCTAAATAACTGCCCGTTGGGGGATCTGCTATATCTAAGTACATACATAATCTAAATAACTGCCCGTTGGGGGATCTGCTATATCTAAGTACATACATAACCTAAATAACTGCCCGTTGGGGGATCCGCTATATCTAAGTACATACATAACCTAAATTACTGCCCGTTGGGGGATCTGCTATATCTAAGTACATACATAATCTAAATAACTGCCCGTTGGGGGATCTGCTATATCTAAGTACATACATAACCTAAATAACTGCCCGTTGGGGGATCCGCTATATCTAAGTACATACATAACCTAAATAACTGCCCGTTGGGGGATCTGCTATATCTAAGTACATACATAACCTAAATAACTGCCCGTTGGGGGATCTGCTATATCTAAGTACATACATAACCTAAATAACTGCCCGTTGGGGGATCTGCTATATCTAAGTACATACATAACCTAAATAACTGCCCGTTGGGGGATCTGCTATATCTAAGTACATACATAATCTAAATAACTGCCCGTTGGGGGATCTGCTATATCTAAGTACATACATAACCTAAATAACTGCCCGTTGGGGGATCCGCTATATCTAAGTACATACATAACCTAAATAACTGCCCGTTGGGGGATCTGCTATATCTAAGTACATACATAATCTAAATAACTGCCCGTTGGGGGATCTGCTATATCTAAGTACATACATAACCTAAATAACTGCCCGTTGGGGGATCCGCTATATCTAAGTACATACATAACCTAAATAACTGCCCGTTGGGGGATCTGCTATATCTAAGTACATACATAACCTAAATAACTGCCCGTTGGGGGATCTGCTATATCTAAGTACATACATAACCTAAATAACTGCCCGTTGGGGGATCTGCTATATCTAAGTACATACATAACCTAAATAACTGCCCGTTGGGGGATCTGCTATATCTAAGTACATACATAACCTAAATAACTGCCCGTTGGGGGATCTGCTATATCTAAGTACATACATAACCTAAATAACTGCCCGTTGGGGGATCTGCTATATCTAAGTACATACGTAACCTAAATAACGCCTTTGATTGAAAATTTCAATAGTTTTGATGTACCAAATGTACAAAAAATATATACCAAAAATGTACTTTTGAAACAATTATCTCAAAATACGGAATCCACACTAGATAGAATCTACGTAAAGTGCGCGAATGGGATTAGTCATGTGCCCGTTGGAAAATATGTTCAGTTCTGAAAAGCGGTAGATAGGCGCACCCACAGATTATAGATTAAACCATATTGATTTATGTGGAGAAATATGATGGATGATTATTTAACAATGACATCGAATAATTTTATAAAATAATATCATCAAATTGTTTACGTTTACTCAATGAATCAAATTTTGGTAAAAACAAAGTTGCAACAAGATAATTAATTATAAGATCAATTGTAAGATTTTTAAGAAATGTATTTCAAGATTTACTTTCTGATAAGATTCTATTTCATTAATATAATATATTATATTTTAATATATAATGTATAGAAGAAACCGACATAGTCGATGCATAATCTTACTTCATGCATATGCAAAGTATAGTTTATTTGAAATGACAATGTTTGTGAAGCCTTTTGTATTTGTTGTTTTTGATCCAGGTATTTTATCTGCCTTGTTTATTATATGATTGTGTTACATTTATATTTTCCCATACTAAAGGTCTCACTTAAGGGATTATTGATTTTCTTACAATTCAACATTTTTCTTTTTGTCTTTTCTCGAACCAAACAAAATTAGTGGTAATTGTATAGAGTCACCGGTAATTTGGTATAACGGTTAATTATGGCTTTGTACAGATTGGCATTTTTATCTCTTGCCTTTTTTATTTTTATATTTTCTTACACCTTATATACTTTGTAACTTTATACCTATGTCAATGGCAAATTTTGTGCCATAAACATAGGTATAAATAAATAAGACGATCTATGAATGTGATTGAAGCCTGGAGTATGTCCAGACCGCCTTGTTTGGCGCTCCATCCTCTCTGGCTACCCGCAGAAGAATCTATCTGATGGTATTATGGTCTATTGCCATGAATGACATAGTGTAGGTACCTATAGACTTGTATGTATAAGACGATCTATGAATGTGATTGAAGCCTGGAGTATGTCCAGACCGCCTTGTTTGGCGCTCCATCCTCTCTGGCTACCCGCAGAAGAATCTATCTGATGGTATTATAGTCTATTGCCATGAATGACATAGTGTAGGTACCTATAGACTTGTATGTATAAGACGATCTATGAATGTGATTGAAGCCTGGAGTATGTCCAGACCGCCTTGTTTGGCGCTCCATCCTCTCTGGCTACCCGCAGAAGAATCTATCTGATGGTATTATAGTCTATTGCCATGAATGACATAGTGTAGGTACCTATAGACTTGTATGTATAAGACGATCTATGAATGTGATTGAAGCCTGGAGTATGTCCAGACCGCCTTGTTTGGCGCTCCATCCTCTCTGGCTACCCGCAGAAGAATCTATCTGATGGTATTATAGTCTATTGCCATGAATGACATAGTGTAGGTACCTATAGACTTGTATGTATAAGACGATCTATGAATGTGATTAAAGCCTGGAGTATGTCCAGACCGCCTTGTTTGGCGCTCCATCCTCTCTGGCTACCCGCAGAAGAATCTATCTGATGGTATTATAGTCTATTGCCATGAATGACATAGTATAGGTACCTATAGACTTGTATGTATAAGACGATCTATGAATGTGATTGAAGCCTGGAGTATGTCCAGACCGCCTTGTTTGGCGCTCCATCCTCTCTGGCTACCCGCAGAAGAATCTATCTGATGGTATTATAGTCTATTGCCATGAATGACATAGTGTAGGTACCTATAGACTTGTATGTATAAGACGATCTATGAATGTGATTGAAGCCTGGAGTATGTCCAGACCGCCTTGTTTGGCGCTCCATCCTCTCTGGCTACCCGCAGAAGAATCTATCTGATGGTATTATAGTCTATTGCCATGAATGACATAGTGTAGGTACCTATAGACTTGTATGTATAAGACGATCTATGAATGTGATTGAAGCCTGGAGTATGTCCAGACCGCCTTGTTTGGCGCTCCATCCTCTCTGGCTACCCGCAGAAGAATCTATCTGATGGTATTATAGTCTATTGCCATGAATGACATAGTGTAGGTACCTATAGACTTGTATGTATAAGAGGATCTATGAATGTGATTGAAGCCTGGAGTATGTCCAGACCGCCTTGTTTGGCGCTCCATCCTCTCTGGCTACCCGCAGAAGAATCTATCTGATGGTATTATAGTCTATTGCCATGAATGACAAAGTGTAGGTACCTATAGACTTGTATGTATAAGAGGATCTATGAATGTGATTGAAGCCTGGAGTATGTCCAGACCGCCTTGTTTGGCGCTCCATCCTCTCTGGCTACCCGCAGAAGAATCTATCTGATGGTATTATAGTCTATTGCCATGAATGACATAGTGTAGGTACCTATAGACTTGTATGTATAAGACGATCTATGAATGTGATTGAAGCCTGGAGTATGTCCAGACCGCCTTGTTTGGCGCTCCATCCTCTCTGGCTACCCGCAGAAGAATCTATCTGATGGTATTATAGTCTATTGCCATGAATGACAA
This sequence comes from Hesperophylax consimilis, assembly GCF_061612785.1. Taxonomy (NCBI): domain Eukaryota; kingdom Metazoa; phylum Arthropoda; class Insecta; order Trichoptera; family Limnephilidae; genus Hesperophylax; species Hesperophylax consimilis. Next base: position 171,551 of record NW_028301278.1, read on the forward strand.
AGTGTAGGTACCTATAGACTTGTATGTATAAGAGGATCTATGAATGTGATTGAAGCCTGGAGTATGTCCAGACCGCCTTGTTTGGCGCTCCATCCTCTCTGGCTACCCGCAGAAGAATCTATCTGATGGTATTATAGTCTATTGCCATGAATGACATAGTGTAGGTACCTATAGACTTGTATCTATAAGACGATCTATGAATGTGATTGAAGCCTGGAGTATGTCCAGACCGCCTTGTTTGGCGCTCCATCCTCTCTGGCTACCCGCAGAAGAATCTATCTGATGTTGGATTATTTGGCGGGTTGGGAATAAGCCGAAGTGGCTCAGTGGTCCAGAGCGTCTGACCGGACATCAGAAGGCGCGGTGACTAATTATTGCCTATACTAATTTAAGTACATGTTTGTAAATTCCTACCTTGGCTTTGTGCTTATGTGTATATCCCTGTCTGTTTCCCTTTCTGTTTTCTCTACTTAACCTCCTTTTTCTATGTTTGTACTGTTTGGTATGTGAAACATATAATTTTGATATCAAAATACCAATGTAAAATTGTACCTATTAACTCCCACTTTGTATTGTAAATTCCTCCCGTCCTACAATGAGTTTTTTGACTCATTGGGAACACAGTGACCCGACATTATTAACACATTTTCTTCTAATGATATTACGTTGAAGGGTATAAAGTTCATTCAATTAATATTACATAAATAATAGTTAAAATTACCGTCCAAGGCCACCTGTATTATTGGATTACTAGAAAACGTCTCGAGATAATAAAATGATTGATCCAAGACTTATCTTGACTTTATTATTGTTGAAACGTTTTCAGTTGTGCAAAGAAATACTTAATTAAAGCGCCCCCATTTTATTCGTATAATTTTGTGATCCGCAGAGATAATAATTTTATCGGCGGAATTACGAATTGTTATTTTTGGATCATTTCGGCAATCAATCAATCGACTCGCCTGTTTTGGTTGCAATTCATTCAATGACCCAATGATTATTGTAAAATTAATATTTTATTTTATATTTGGAATAACTTATTGAGTAAAACCTCAAATTGTAACATTTTATAATTGAAGACAATATTAGCAGCTGGTAGAGAAGCGGCCCGGCAAGTCTTGGGCGAAAGTTCCAGATGCGCCAGTATTTTTCGTTTGTTGACCTCAACGATTTAATTTTGTTATCTTTGTAAAATAAGTTTTCTTTTCTTTTCATCGTTCAAAGCACAAACTACTTCAAACTAGTTTATTGGGACATTTCTCTTTTATTGTATTATTTCTCATATGTTATTACATGTTAAAAAAATATAGATTTGTAAAAATACACTTCAAAGATCGTACAGACAGTTGTCATTAAGGTGAAGATCAGTGGCGGTTCTTCCCTTAGGTCAATTGGTGTTTGACCCCCCAAAATTATAAGACAACAATAATAAATATAATAATCAATTATGTGCATCAAAACATTTAAAATGTAACGCGAAACAGCGGCGGCGGCGAGTGACTAGCAGTGACATCTGTTGTCTCTAATAGAAGCTTTCATTCACAAGTCCACACGATTCGCTGGGTCAATTTAAAGAATGTCCAATTTGGCATCTTCTGTCCCTACGCGCGCCATAGAATAAACGAGATGGCACTATACTTTTCGTCGAAGTAAAAATTAGCTTCCGAAGAAAGTTTAGGGACGCTTAGGTCATGACCGTGGGGGAGACAACACGGTGAATATTATATGTTTTACAGAGATGGTGACATAAACAAATGTCGTTTTTTCATTTTACACGCTTGTAGTGTGTGGAACAATGGTTGTTTTTCAATTGCATAGTTCGGGAAAGGATTAGAATAATTATTTATGTTGTTATCGATTTAGAATGAAACAAAACAAAAAACGTCAAAAATCATTGTCAAATAGAATCAAACACTGATTTTATTTATTTTAATGTTGTGGACAACTACATTAAAACTTAATATCTTAAAAATAATTTGCCGTAAGTACATGGATTGTGTATTTATTTCCAATTTATTATATTAACATAATATTTATTTAGAGTCCGCGACTCTAAAACTCTATAACAAATTGATATAGTTAATAATATATGGGCATTTTTCACAATATCAAATAAAGATTAGTCACACATTTTTTTCAAATGACCTACCACGACTGAATCCCTAGAGCCGCCTCTGGTGAAGATATAAGTGAAATCACTATTAAGATTAATCTTCACTACGAATCGGTATAGGTTATAAATACCAAAAATATACTATGGATACATTGAAGCTTGTTTTATCGTTTCGGTTGATCAGAATTTAAATAAAATTGTTAATTATGCCATGAAAAATATTGCCGCAAACTACTAAATGTTTTTTCATGAGTTTAATATGAACTGATATAAGAAACAACTTTAAAAAAAAACTTTTTTATTGTTAAGTTTATTTGCGACTGTTTCCCTTGATTAACTTTTTTTCGTTCTTATTAAATTATTCACAAAATAAATAAAAACAAATATTATCTGTTTACTATGAACTCTTATAAGGAACAATTTTTAAAAAATACTGTTTTATGGCTAAGTTTATTTGCTACCACTTGACTTGATTAAATTTTTTCCGTTACTATTTAATTATTCACAAAATAATTAAAAACCGCTTTGGCGCTTACGAAAACCATTTTTTGACTGAAACATTGTATTAAATTCTAATATTTCTGTTTTTAGAAGCCCGCGGAGAGTGGAAACGAACAGACGTTAGATCTTTGCCAGCTTTTTAACGGTTTTTTCCGTGTTGACATAACTTTGTCTAGGAGCAGTTTTAGTTCTCAAACCGTGAGGATAAGCTTGTGTTTTTTGAGATGTTATTATTTTTCGTGACCAAAATATTATACCTTCTCAATACATCTATTTGAAATTCACTTTCGTTTTCTTGAGAGAATGTATCAATGAAGTGGATTCTTGGGAGTGGAAATTAACCCACCACCCGCCATCCAATCGAGCTGAAACTCGGCAGATTGACTCGTTGTCGAAATATAATGCATTTTGGTGGCACATAAGTGGACATATGTGCATTAATCTGAAACTGGAACAACTTCTTGACCAACCAAATAATAATTATAAGTTTTAATTTGAATTTTTACATATCTTCTGATTACAGGTACATATTATTAGTAATTGATCAAATTCAAATTTTAATGGTACATACTCAGTATATAATTAAGTATTTAATTTCATAAAATATTATTAACAAAAAAATAAATTTTTCTTCTTTTACCATATCCTCTTAAAATATTATATCAGCATTCGATCCACCAACAGATTATTATCGCAATTTATTATGTACCTTCGCTTGCAACATTATCAGCTCTGTTTACTCCAAATGATTAAAATAACTCCATGTACTTATACCACCTACTACCTACTTATTAATCGAAATGTAATAATATTATTTTTTTAAATATTGAAGACAATATTAGTGATTTCTAAACGAAAATCTGAAACAGAAAAATCAGAAAAGGAAACGGTCACATCTGGGACACGAACCCAGGACCCTTGTCTTTCCGGGACAGTGCTCTACCGACTGAGCTAATGGGACCCTATTCCCCTCGGTCACTTTTAACTGTATCAAACTTCGAATAAGAACCACCAACATTGTCTTCATTTTTTCACCGCACATTTTTATTGGCAACTATCTTTATGTATGATCGCAAGATTCAACCCGAACTAAATGCAATCCAGACAGCGTCTTTTTTAGATAAACCTATCTTATTTTTTTTCGTTACCGTTTCCTTTTCTGATTTTTCTGTTTCAGATTTTCGTTTAGAAATCACTAATATTGTCTTCAATATTTAAATATTACAATTTGAGGTTTTACTCAAAAAGTTATTCCGATAAATAAATATTATTTTTATTCTTAAATTAATGTTCAATGTAAATAAATATATTCTTATATTTATTTACATTTACTATGTATCTAATTTAGTAACATTGTAGTCTATTTTCATTATCTATACTTTTGTTATCATGCTTTATACATTTTGTTTATTTCTTACTTTGTAAATAAAAACTTTCTATCTTTTCTTTACCCGATATAATATTGTATAGTAATGGCACTACTCCCCAAATCAAACACGAGAAACGTTTTTCTCTATTGAATTGGGTAGTTACGTTAAAAAGAAAACATTTTTATTGGAATTAGTTTTTTTTTAGTTTAACATATTTATGTTTTTATATAAAAGAAATATATTTTTAAATAAAAAAAAATTAAAAATTTACAGCAGTTAATATACGCTATAAATTTCGGTCCTACCAAATGGGGTTTTGGCTCAGTTGTTAGCGTGGTTAACTCACCATCATCGTCATAATTCCAGTCAACGTCAAAGGGTCATGATATTCCCTGTGGAAGATTTGTTCAACGTCATCGCTACAAATGTCCAGCTGTTAATGTCAAATGCAGTTCATGTCATTATTTTGGTCATTCTGCTAAATTCTGTTTTAAAAATATTTATTGTCTCAGAAATTTCAAAAATGTATACTTAGAGTCATCATTAATTACCCAATGATGAAAATATTTATTGCCCTGAGGGTCGTCATAATATTGGAACAATATGAAGTATTAATAATAAATAAATATTTAAGTCAAGCGGCACTTAGATATTAAAGTTAAGGAGAAGCTATAGTGAAATCACTATTTAGATTAATCTTTACAACGAATCGGTATAGGTTATGAGTACAAAAAAATGTGATATGGATACATTGAAGCTTGTTCTATCATTTCTGTGGATCAGAATTAAAATAAAATTGTTAATTACGCCATGAAAAATATTCTCGCAAACTACTAAATGTTTTTTCACGAGTTTAATATGAACTGATATAAGAAACAAATTAAAAAAAATTCTTTTTTATGGCTAAATTTATTTGCGACTGTTTCCCTTGATTAACTTTTTTTCGTTCTTAAAAAATTATTTATTAAATAAATAAAAACCACTCTCGCGCTTACGTCAAACATTTCCAGACCCAAATATTGTATTTTTGAAGAGTGGCAAAGAACGGTGAAGGTTTGTGTTTTGTGTTTGTTGAAGTTTGTGTTTTTTCTGATATTTGTATTTTTCGTGACCGAAATATTATACTTTTTAAATACAGCTATTTGAAATTCATTTTCTTGAATGAATGAATGAATGAAGTGGATTCTTGGAAGTGGAAATTAACCCACTATCCGACACCGAATCGAGCTGAAACTCGGCAGATGGACTCGTTGCCGATGATAATACATTTTAATGGCAATACACACACGTGGACATATACGCATTTATTTGACATTGTATTACATTTAAACAATAAATGTCGGTCCTTCCAAATTGGGATCTGGCTCAGTTGTCAGCGCGGTTGACTCAAGTCCCCGGGGAGGAAGGTTTAATCCTCATTAAAACCTTTTTTTAAACATTTTTTATTAATTAAAACAGATGAATTAAAGCGAAAAAAACTTATTTTGTTTTTAACAGTTTGATTTTTTAAATGTCCATCATCAGGGCAGATGTGTAATTTACAAATTAACAAATTACACATCTGTCCTGATGATGGAAACGTTGGCTAAAGAAGGAGGTAGCGCAACACGGCATAATACCCCAACAACAAATACTTTTGGCCGTGAAAATCTCAAATCATACCATTCTATTTTAGATAACGTGTGCCAATAATAATAATCTGAATATCTTATAAGTACTTACATCCTGTTGACAATCTGCTTATTTGTAGTTTAACGGAATAATACTTTATACAACAGTAAAACATTGTTGTTCCATTTGGATTTCCTGGAAACTCAAAAACCCAGGTAAACGTCTTGGAAAGAGTAGAAATGTATTATAGTAGATTATAATATGTATATGGTTTAAGTTTAAAGTGAACCTACATTTTATTTGAAATAAAAGATATAAATAAAAACTCGACATACAAATAAAGTATCTAGTTCCCACTGATGTTTTACAAAGAAGAAGTTTTATAAAAATATGTATTGAGCAATCAAAACAAAACCAAGGGCAAGTAAAAATACGGATGACTGTTGATTTATAAGAAAAATCTATCTTTTTCAGTGTATTTTAGCCAAGATTTGATGTGTTTTTTACAATAGTCAATATCTCATGAAAAGTTGTAATTAGTGTGTTGTACATTTGAGGGGAAATAAAATGAATATGCCTTTTGGCTAATCTGGTTTTGCAATGGGGTACTGCAAATACACAAGTGCTATGTCTTTAGCTAGAACGGTTATCATTTTTTTATGAAATTGTTAGAACGCCCATAAATAAATTTTAGACATTGTCCAAAATGAACAATTTGTTTGAAGGGAAAATTTTGAAGTTTTTACTATACAATCTGCATCTGTGCAGATAAAGAAACAATAGCGCGTGTTGATTTTACGTCCAACAGATGGCGCTGAAAAAAGTTCTTAACTGTGACAGGTGACATCTATATTATATAGGTATATAAAAACACACGCTTATTCGAATGCAACGTTTTGTCAAAATTTGAAAGCAATCGGTGAAGAACAAACGAACATTTATATTTTTATTTATACATATAGAAGATAATCTTAATATTTGATTTTTGATTTCCAACGTTTAATACTCGTATACTAATAATTATTGCCACATTGACTTTGTACTCCAAACAAATATCCATCAAAGGAATAAAATCAATAATGATAAGTTGATAAGGAACCTACTATGGAACCATTCGCTGATAATATCGTGTAAATTTAGCACTTGGTAACATTTCATATTTGATTATGTACCTACCATGTACATTAGGGCGGAACGAAATTTTTTTTTTCTAATTTTTATTTGGAATAGTTGTATTAAGTTGCCAATTGCCATCAATTAATTACCTCAATTAAAAATATCAAAGAAATATCAGACAATGGTAAAAGCCCGCAGACATCGAAAATTTACAAAAACGACACTTTAGGGGCTATTTGCGCGGCCTACAAAATAGTACAGAATTTATTAAAATAGGTTTATTTTTTTAATAACATATTCAAATATAGTTAACTAGCTATTGCAATCAAATATTTCTTTATTTTAATATACTTTGGCGCTGTTACAGAGGAGCAAAGTGCGGGACGAAACGGGGGGCGGCACCTGACAATCTACGAAATGCAGTGTTTTGTTTAAACTAGTGTCGATAATTGTCTCAAAGTGAAAGGTCGCGCGTCAATCATATTCACGAGTACTTATTGATAAACGTTTTTTAAGTGAATTAACATTACTTCTAGAAGACAAAATTAAAAATGTCAGATATTTTGTGTAAGTGCAGAGTTGAAAGAGAATATCCTACCTACGTATGAAAATGTAATGAAATTCTACGAATGAGTCCGACAAGACTTAGAAGTAAGGAAAAACACAACAAAAGAACCTCTGTTTTTGGAAATTGCCGAAATAGTTTGAACGAAAATTTGTCACACACAAACGAATCTTACAGTTACTAAAAAGTTATCACTCTAAGTGTTATAATTTGAAAAAGAAGAAACTTAAGGAAGAAAAGTTAGAAGAGTTAAGAGTACAAAGCAGAAAGATTTTTGACATAGGTGCAAGTAAATGTAAATAATTTGTAAGCTGTACTTGTTTGAGAGAAAAAAAAAGTGCCAACGGAGGAACAAATGATTTTAGAAGACCAACGCACTAACTGACTAATGGCTTTAGGAAGAACGGATCTTATCCAGAGTAAAATATTGCTGAATAGAAGATTACGTACTCTAAAACAAGAAATGAGGCATAATAGATAGGATGAAACTAAGAAGAATAAGACAGAAATTACGCGAGCAAATTTTAACCGAAGAAAGAGTAACAGAAATTCTTTCATTATATTTCGTTGCAAGGAAAGACAAGAAAAAGATCGAAGAGGCTTAGGGTGATTGTACAAGAGGAACATATTTAGATTATAAAAGAACCAGGTACTGTTTATGTTGGGTAAGGAGTTCCAACACCGGGCAGTGCAAGAAATATTGAAAGAGCTTTCCACAGCTTTTTAACGACTGAAAAGATATCACTATATGGTTGTTGGCTGTGATGGAACAAACACAAATACAGGGAAAATGGTAGGCGTGATTCGTCTTTTGGAAAACAGACTATCTCGTCCATTCCAATGGTTATTTTTTCTCTTACACGCCAATGAGTTACCATTGAGATATTTGTTTACCTATTTGGATGGCCCTACTGCAGGACCTAAATCATTTGCAGGTCAAATTGGTAAAGCATTAGAGATATGCGAGACGCTGCCGTTGGACAACTTTGAGAAGATAGAAGGTGAACTACCTCCACAAATATCCACAGATCTCAGTACAGACCAGAAATATTTACAAGAAATTACTACTGCTGTCATAAATGGATCCTTGTCTCCTGATTTATTACATAGAATCCCAGTTAAACTACCTCATGCTCGCTGGTTGACAAGAGCTAATTGCATACTGCATTTGTATATTTCTAAAGAAAATCCACAACAAAATCTTGTGACTTTAGCAACGTTTGTCGTGTTATCATACCCCCTGTCTGGTTTGCTTTCAAAACTCATTCATCCTGCAAAGATGGTTCAAATCATTTATGAAAGCTCATTAACAGCACTAGATATTTGTCCAACGAGTTGTTAGCGATAGTGGACCCTATTATAATTCGAAACAGTTACTTTGCTCATCCAGAAAACTTGTTGTTGAGTATGATAACAAATTCCCGTAAACACATTAGAGAACTCGCTGCAAGACGCATTTTAAAGGCTCGTCAAGTTAATACAAATTCTGTTTCGCGCATGTTTGAGGTGCCAAAAGTGGACTTAGATACATGTTTTTACATAGACATGATTGACTGGCAACAAAATATATTCAAACCCCCAATATTGATGAATATTTCCGATGAGCAGTTACAAGATCTTACTGAAAATGGAGAAGATACAGTGTTGGAGTTTATGAGACCACACCCAGACTGTGAAAGTTGTGACAGAAGCAGCTCTAATTGTATTCGACAAGACAAGACGAGAGGGGTTCATAAAATCTAAATTAGCATCTCGAAAACTCATGCCAAAGTTTGAGCCGAAAAACGATTTTTACTATAAAAATTATGTTATTCATACCAACATAATATTTTGAACCTGTGTTTACTTTTGAAATAAATGATTTCATTAATTAAAATCTGGTTTTATTTTATCATTATGCATAATATATTAAATTTACTTAATATTTTGTTTATAGGGTGTTTAATACAAAACGTCTATAAAACCTTAAAAAATAAAATTTCAAGTCTATGGCGGGACCTCAAGCTGTCGAGCTAGAACTTCCAAATTGAGAAGTGTTATTTACAATCACATAAAGCAACTTTTACCTGGTATTCCAATTCGAATTTCGAAAAAAAAAAATTATACAAAAGTGTTCCACCCTAATGTACATGTTATTTGTAATCAATTAAATGTTCAATTTTATTGGAATAACTTTGATGGTTATTTGGATTATACGTTTTAAATTATTGAAAAAGAAGATAATACTGATAAACATAAACGAAACAGAACAAGACACAGAAAATTAAAAAGTTGACGATCTCAACTGGGAATCAAACCCAGGATCTTTGTCTTATCCTATATAATGTAAAAATGTTAATGTAAAAGTTCGTTTCTTCAAAATCTTAAATCTACGAAAGCTATTCACAAATTGCTATGAAATTTTCACAAAACGTTGCATTTGAATAAGCGTATGTCTTTATATACCTATGTATGTAGATGTCACCTGTGAGAGGGAAAAACATGTGTTTTTAAAACAGCGCCATCTATTGGACGAAAAACAACACGCGCTTTTGTTTTTCTATCTGCACAGACAGACTGAGCCACAACAACGATTGGCGGGGTACAGCTAAATGACGTATAATAATTAGGTTCCAATAGCCGAGTGGTAAGACGATTCGAGGGTTCGATTCCCAGCTGAGTTACATATTTATTTTCTGTGTTGTTCTGTTTCATATTTCGTTTAAATTCATTAGTTTTATCTTCTTCTTCTATAAATAAAATGTATTTGGGCCAAAACCTAAACCCGCTTTCTCTTGATTTGTAGTCTAGAATCTGACAACTGAGGTCGTCAAGTGACTTTGTTTTAATTCAATTTTTATTCTTTGAAAATGTTAAATCTTGTAATTTTGTTCCGTTTGTGGCAACCATTTTCGCTTCATCGAATATCCGGCAGATCCAGACTAGGGTTTGAAAAACCCTCACCTTTTTAAAAACCCGCGGGATTGCGGGATAGAATTTAGAAATCCTGTGATATCCCGCGAGATTTTTATATAATGCCAACATTTCTTTACATTTTTCTTCATTTGGTATAAATTATCTTTTTTACCAGAACATTATAAAAATACATAGACAATCTGACAGTGGAAGTCATTTAAGAAGTTTTTTTGTCATCTTTTCATCATCTTCTGAGTTAATAATATTATAAAAATATGTTTAAAAGTAACATGATAAGTATTTTTGGAAGACTTCGATTAAAAATGATATCGTAAAAATAACGACTACCTATGGAGAGTCCTGTCACCCATACATAAACAGTAAACCAAAACAGTTTGGTGTAAAATTCAATTCCGCAAATGCCGCACAAACAAATCTCTCTAATTCTCGGGATTAAATATTGTAGAAATTGCTGGATACGGAATTGCGGGATTGCAAACTCTAAGCCAGAATCTAGTCCAAGTTGGTCATAAAATCTTTTATCTTTTCTTTTTCATTATAATTTTATTATCATTTATTATACCTACTGTTACTGTTACCTAGCAAACCGTAATTTGTTTTCGATAAAATATTTTTAAAAGGATCTTTTTCTTCTTTCATTAATCTGAAAAATAAACTATTGTTCATTTATGTACCAATTTCTTTACCAAAAATAGTTTCATCTAGAATTAATCTGAAAAATAACTTGTATCTCATTTATTTACTGATTATAAACTTTTTTTAAATTAATTTTAAGTTATCTTACATCGTCGTGTGTGCTAATAGTATTAGAAACATATAAACATTACACGCATTGGAAAACAATGGATCTTTATGTAAGTACATATTATATGTCACAAAAACATCAATATTTCAGGAATATATGATAATTAAATTCCTCTTTAAACTAAACCAACTTCTCAATCTCGGTAATTTCCTTCGCCAAAAATCTGTTTCTACTCGAATAAATCTTAAAAGTAACCTATTTCTCATTTATTTAACATTTTCTTCACCAAAAATCTGTTTCTTCTTGAATTAATCTGAAAAGTATCCAATTTCTCATTCATTTAACATTTTCTCAATATTAATCTGAAAAATAACCAATATTTCATTTATTTACCATTTTCTTCAACTAAAAAAGTTTTTTCCAGAATTTATTTGAAAAATAACGTATTTCTAATTTTTTTTTTTCCAAATTTACACATAATATGTTATGTTTATTACTAATGACTAATGCATGTATTTTTTTTACTTTCTCACTGCAGTGTACTTACTTCCAGTGGAAGCTCGTGACTTTTGGGTGTACTAGAGTGCTAACGTTATCAGAAAATTACATCATTGATGTTGTTGTAGCCAGAAAAGTCTTCTTATTAAAAATATTATTTTAAGAAATTCTTAAAACATAATCGGAAGTGAGTGCCTGGGGCGAATTCATATCGTGGAACCGGCCTTGTCATATTGGAAGTGAGTGCCGGGGGCGCGTGCATATCGTGGAACCGGCCCTGTAATATCGGAAGTGAGTGCCTGGGGCGAATGCATATCGTGGAACCGGCCCTGTCATATCGGAAGTGACTGCCTGGGGCGCGTGCATATCGTGGAATCGGCCCTGTCATATCGATAAGGAGATAAGAAAGATAACAGATTTATAAAATGGGTTCGCAAATCACTTTGAGCATTCTTTCCTCACTTCTCTGTCTTGTTGCATTATCTCCAACCAACTTGTTCCTTTTGATTTGTGATTCAATTCTATTTCAAATTCAGTGTGTTCCTGTGGCAGATCAGAAGTGATCCATTTATTACTTTGAAGGCTAATTCGTGTCCGATATTATTTGAGGTGAGTTTTTATTTGTTTATTTATGAATACATACAGGAATGTACTTGACTTACTTTAACCACTAATTCCTGATATTATCTGTCATTCCTAGTTATTACTAACTGATGATCAGATGCCACTAGACAGCTAGGGTCGGTGGGAGGGCTTGGGCTGTTACTCGGCTGACGATATGTGGAAGAATTTAAGAATTTAATAGTTATTTCCATTTTTCCTTACTTCATTTGAAATTGAACAAACATTTTCAAAAACGGTTTATTTGTGGAACTAGGAGTGGCGTCTTATGTAACTTTAGGATATCAGTTTACTTTGAAATGGGTAGGGACCAAAGATATTAGAAGAACGAGATGTGCTATGCGCAGTTCGTACTGAGTGGAATTGTTTCGCCGAGTGTCGCCGGTTTTGTTCACCAATACTACTGCACACCTTCGCTTACGCTAAGGCATCGCTAAGGTATCCGCACTAATACATAGAACAGATTTCTGTGCGTACACGTCCCGATACCGTTCAAAGTACCCTAATTAGGTAGTACTCCGGCTACAGTCCGGCGGCCAACATAGCATATCTCGTTCTTCTAATATCTTTGGTAGGGACAGATAACACCCGTAGTGATTATCTCGTAACGGAGTATGTAGAGATAAGAAAGGCAGCTAACCAGTGACGCATGCTTTTAAGGAGTGACACAATGATGTAATAATACTTATCATGGCTGCGCATTTACACTACAATTATTTGTTCATACTAAACACTTGTATATGCGAGTGGCATGTTGTTACATTTGATTTAATTGTAAAATTGATGAAGTTAAAACTTTTGATGAAATCGTAAAATTTGATGAAACTGTAAAATTTGATGAAACTGTAACATTTGATGAAATTGTAACATTGATGAAATTGTAAAATTTGAATTGCGGTAACACCTCAACCTAAACCTGGTTGCTGTAATTAATTATTTAATGTTTAATTTGTAGAAATTTTTAATTAAGTTCAGTTTCATGTTTTACTTTTACATATTCAATAAAACAATTTAAATAAGATTTACATTGTAGACCTTATATCGCCTTCGCGGACACTAAATATATACTTGTGACAGCCCTGGGACAGTTAAAAAGGTTTTTTATGAAATTAGCTATTCCATTAATTTTCAGGTATTTATCGGACACAGTAAATTCTTTTAAAAATAAGTTAATAAATGTTTGTCAGTAATTCAATAAATAAAATAGAATTCTTGGTCTGTTAATTTATTGTTTCTAAAATTTTAAAAATATTAATTTGGGAACGGTTTGGTTAATTAATAATAACTAGCTTTTTGCCCGTTGCAGGCAACTAATAATGATAAAGCAGGGAACAATTTGAAGTTTTTGGTAATATGAATTTATTGAAAAGTAATAAGAGATTTTTTTCGAAATTCGAATTTTTTTTTAAATTAGAAATTTGATTTTTTTTATTTGAATTATTTTTGAAAATATGAAACTTTTTGAAATTTGAAATTTATTAGAAAATTGTATTTTTTATTCAATTTGCAATATTTTTTGAAAAATGAAACTTTTTGGAAAACGAAATTATTTTTTAAATTTAAATTTTGTTGACGAACCACTTGAAGTAACCTTTTACAAAGGTGTTTTTAACTAACTTTTTAACATCCGTTTCACACGCCTCATTCACATTCATACATCGTCTCATACATACTCTTCTATTATTCTGACTCTTGACATGGCCCGACTCGAGTATCTGATTCACTTGGTCGTGCCATGTCTTCCTCGGGCGTACCCGACTTCTGCTACCATTCACATTTCTGTTTTATATTCTCCTTACATTCCTTTTTTCGCTCATTCGCACTAGATACCCAAATCGTCTAAGGGTCCGTTTCCTAATCTTACTCATTACGCTTATATCAGCCTTGCATTCTTTGCGGATCTCCACATTTCTCACGCAATCACACGTGGTTTTACACACATACGCCTCAGGGATCTCATTTCAACAGCATTCAGTCTACTTTAATTCTTTCTCTGCCAGTTCCATACATCAGGGTAGGTACCAGCACTCCATTGTGGACTTCTAGCTTCGTTCGGTCTGTTAGTATAGTTTTATCATAATACATTTTATAAAATTCGTTTTCTAAAAATGAAATTGATTCGTATTCATAATATGGTATTATATTACGGCAGTCAATCAAGTTATGTTTAATTACCAATCTTTGGTGAATTATTTTTAAAACTTGATGGTGCCTAAATGTATACTCGGACGGTGCTAATACAGAACATCCCGATATAATATGTTCTATAGTTTCCGGAAAAGCCAAACATTAATTATTATTAAATTACATATAATGAGATAATGAAAGCAAGATGCATTGGTACATGTTAAGGGGACATAACAGTACGTAAGTCCAATTATTTAAATATGTTAAGGTTTTTAATGTTTTTATGCATAGCACAAATGATAACAAATTATTATAAACATTAATTACACGCCTGAAATATTCATACAAATTGTAAGTATAAATAAATGTCGCCGACGGGAATTGAACCCACACCTTCAGATGTCCGGTCAGGTGCTCTGGACCACTGAGCTACGTCGGCTTATATCCAAACCTCCAAATAATTCAATATATACAAGTACTACAATCGACAATTACTGCTTACTATATTTTTTCACCTGTAAACAAACAAATTTATTTTTAAAGGAAAGGCTTTGTTAGTGCTGAATTTCCTACGAGATTTAATTATTTGACGGGTTGGGAATAAGCCGACGTAGCTCAGTGGTCCAGAGCACCTGAACGGACATCAGAAGGTGCGGGTTCAATTCCCGTCGGCGACATTTATTTATACTTGGGAGATATTTTCAAGTTGTATGGATGTTTCAGGCGTGTAAAAAATGTTTATAATAATTTGTTATTATTTGTGCTTTGCATCAAAACCTTGTCTTATAAACATTAGTATATAATTAAAAAAATAATTATATATTAACGACCGTTAAAAAGGATTAATGAGAAATCCTTCAGATAATTACATATGTCTGATATAAACATATTTAATATTTTGTAAAAGGTTATTAAAAATATGTTTTGCATAATGTGTTATTTTTCATAGTTAATATTTAAATTATTTTCTCTTTAAAGGTCTCCACCTTGAGCTCCCCCAGAAGCAAGTTCTAAGTCAGCAGTAAAGGTAACTAAATTTATTTATTATTTGACGACCTATTGCCCTAGTGGACTTTTGCGAATTTGTATATAAATTGTATTTTACTCTTAGCTACAGGGTGTTAGTTAAACAGGATAGTGTAGAGTATTTTTTGTATCGTGAATAGTGTATAGAAGCAGGACACACAGCATAATAGCAATTATGTATAATAAATCCTGAAATAGTAGACGAAAGCATGAAATAAACTATTTTGTACGACTAGCTTTTTAGTGAGTGATAAAATGTTTGAATGTGGATAAAGCAAGGAGTATGGGCTCACTTTAATATTCATGATTTGATCTTTGAATGTGAATGAAGCAAGACAGTGTATGCCTACTTTTCACATTCCAGTTTGTATGGTGCTACATTTTAAGTTATCGCATTTCGAATAATTCCAAGTAAGAAGCTACTTTGAATTTAACTCATTCTTGTTAGTAATGTGCTTATTTCTAATTAATTATCGCATTCCTGTAAGAAGGAATCTACAGTTATTATTCACAGTATTTTCCGTTATGTTTAATATCGATATCAATGCTCTTCCATCTTTGTCTACATTAGTGAGTTTGTTAGAAATTTTCACTCCTTTAATTACTTCAAAGTCTAGTAAAATGCCTTCTTTGATATTTCTATGTTTAACTTTAACCTTGTGAAACGTCTCTGATCTTCTTTGAAGCGTGTTCAGAACAACGATTGTTATTGATGTCGATTGTTATTTTATTTTAAAGAATAAATTGGTTTGTTTCATAATTTCTCTTTTCTTTATTTTTAGTAAGGAAGTCGTTCTTAATATACCGTCATGTTCTATGTTGATGTTAGATATAACGTGTAAAACGTGATTTATTTTTTCATTAAATTTAAGTTCAATAGTTCCGTCTATTTCGCAGTCGGATTCGGTTTCTGCGTTTTTAATTTTTTTATTTAATTATTAATGTTTATTTAGCGATCACTATTTTTATTAGATACATCTCTTTTAATGAGTGATATTGCTGCGCCTGTGTCTATTAAGAGACTAAAATTGGTATTATTATTACCAAACGGTATTTTAACATATGGCAGATTTAATAGTCTTTTTTTGTTAATGTTTACAACACGCTCCCCTGAGGTGATAACTCACAAAAGCGGCGCTATAAAAATTGTCGAATATTATTATTATTATATATTGTACAGCATATATCATACCATACCGTACCATCTTGTACATTGGGTTTAGTAGGGTTAGTTGTAATTGTTGGTTTGGCATCGGTCATGTTCTTTATTCCAACGTCGCGATGCATGACGTGGATCCGTACGCGTTTAAATGATAAATCGCATGAGAAGTTGAGGGTGTTCCTCTTTTAAAGTTTATCCTTTTACTTGGATCTTTTAAAAAACAGTTATCTACCAGATGTAATTTCTTTTTACAAAATGTTTATTCGGGCAAGTTAAGGATTTTCCTTTTATCAAAAGTTGTATTGCGTGGTACAGAGTTGTACACTTTATTAGGATTTTTATTGTTATTTCTTCTATAATAATCAATCTTTCTTCGTCGAAGGCGTCAATTAGATTTTTAGGCATCCGCTCCCTTAAATGTTTGTATTTATACCAATAATGAATGTTTGTAAAGTCAAGTCGTTTGTACTGGCGTATCTTCCTTCCAATTCCCCTAGATTAATGGTCGAGTGATTAAATAAGTTTTTAATTTCTTGACACATGTTTCTATTCTGAACATATTTGTTGCGATATCTTCTTCATGTTTTTGTTTAGAGCTTTGTTTAATAGAATTCTATTAGCTATTAATTCTATGTTTTTGTTTAATAGAATTCTATTAGCAGGTGTGTTTGATCTTTTGATTCTCAGAAATTAGTTGTTTAGAATTCTTTTAGTTGATCAAAATTTTCAATTATTTTATTAGAACATGTCGTTTGTGTACTGTCAGTTAGTTGTGATAAAATATAGAAGAGTTAAATTAGTTTCTGGTTTTCTTGAACCAGTTGAATCGCTCTTTCACAGATCTTAAATGGTGTTAAAATGTCCCTATTTCCACCGGCTTATTTTCTCAATATGGCTAAACTTGCATCTCTCCCTTTTACGGCGGAGTCGGCTTCCATTTTGTTTTGTTTTCTTTCTTACGAAAAATTACATTAAAAAAATATATACCTATATTTCTTTTATTATAAATAATACTAAATAATTTTATTTAAGTGGAAAGTAAATAAAATTATTTAGTATTATTAATATTAAAATAATAACTGGATTTAGAGCACCTGGTGAGCACCTGACCGGATATCAGAAGGCACGGGTTCAATTCCCGTTGGCGGCATTTATTTTTACTCGGGAGATGTTTTCAATTTGTATTAGTATTTCGGATGACTAATTATTGCTTATAATTATTTGTTGGCAATTATCTGATGTATTGATTAACAAACTAACTAATCGTCATGCCGTTTCCCGAAGGGGTCGGCAGATAACATTAAAACGTCACACAACTCTGTCTTGACATACACTGTTTTTTATATTAATAAATTAACAAAACTACAAAATGGTATTTTAAAAAGTAAATTGTAATGATTGAGCACATGAGATACGCAAATAAATGTATCTTTCATATTCTCCACAAAACAGTTGTACACAAATATAATATTACCGAAAAGATTAAAAATTTAGAACACAAAATTACAGTAAATGATAATAAAAATCAGGTGTAAATGAGTGTTGAAATGTGAAATACTCCAGAGTAAAATTATTCATGATCCGTTGCTTTGAATTTAAGTGTCATATTCATAATTGGAACTGGTTGTGTGAAGAACATTTCAACAGAATGTGTTAAAATAAATAGTCCAATTATGTCCTCTGCGTGCGAACCGTATCTAGATTTCTCTAATAAACAATAAACAATGTTAATCTCAAGTGACCTACCAGGTGAATATGGTACTGTATAACCTGTCTGTATAAAATGTAAATAATTAATTATTTATTTAGAATTTACGGCACAAGTGCCATTTACATACAAAGTTTTTATTTTATTTTTTTACATATTCATAGTGCAGTATTAAATTTTGTAAAAAGTAAAAAAGTCAGTAAAAAATCAAAGAATTAAATTTAGTTAAAACATAACAAATAAAATAACAGTAAAGAAAGAAGTAATGACAATAGCCTATTATGTAGTGACCTTATTAAAATAAGTGGCGTTAAAATGTGTTATTAGTGCAGCTTTATACTTTACAGGGGGAATATTAAAAGTATCTGCGATTTTAGCATAAAAGTTCCCAAGTGTGTGCAATCTATTTATAACTGAGTTATATCCTGAGACTGTGGTATAATTGTCACAATAATACATACTAGAGGACCTTGATCTAATGGTAGGTACATGAAATTGAATCAACATTAATATGTCTGGGCTATCCAACTGATAATTTATAATTTTGTATAAAAATACAAGATCAAATTTTTTTCTTCTATCACTTAACTTAAGCAATTTCAATGAATGTAATAAGAAATCATAATCTATAGTTTCTAACGGAATTCCAAGCCTAAAATTAATACAACTCAAAAATTTGCGTTGGACTCTGTCAATGGTATTAATGTGATTATTAAAGACAGGTGACCAAATTGTAGAGTTGTATTCTAGAATACTTCTAACGAGATGTGAACAGAATTTTTAATGTGTAGATATTTTTAAAATCCTTGGTAATTATTACTATAAAACCTAACATTTTCATAGCCCTATTAGCGATAGTAGTTATGTGAGATACAAAGCAGAGTTTCTAATCAAACATTATGCCTAGGTCAAGTATTTCGATTGCAGAGATTAAGTCAACATTACACAATGAATAATTATACATTATTGGGTGTTTAATTTTGTGGAACCTCATAACTTGGCATTTGTTAATATTTAGTTGCAGTTTATTACTAGAACATCATTTGGAAAAGTTGTTAAGGTTCTCTTGCAAGATTATGCAGTCGTACACATCATTAATGACCCTAAACAACTTCATATCGTCAGCAAAAAGTAAAACTTCGACAGAACCTAAGCGCAAGCCAAATACTAAGTTTGGTGATCGCGCTTTCGGAGTATCTGGGCCGAAGGCTTGGAATAAACTCCCTCCGGAACTAAGATCCATAACAAGTCAAACAGAATTCAGGTCTAAACTAAAAACTTACCTTTTTAAGCTGTCGTAGGGTAGGGCGGGGCTAGTTGAACATGATTTTGCTAATTTGACCCCAGAGTCGAAACTCTTATAGATATTTTTTTGTTTTCAATTTATTAAGATAGCTTCATTATCTGGCTTTATAATGTTATTCATGAAATGATATAATACGTTGACCTTATGCAAGATATTTTAATTTTCACGCAGAAGGAGAAATGGTTCAACTTGCCTCATAGGTGGGGTTAGTTGAACCACCCCACGGGGCTAGTTGAACAATATAGTGTCATATATGTGTTATTTAAATTTCGCCAATAAACAATTAGAAAATGTTAATTAAGTGTTAATCTCAAGTGACCTACCAGGTAAGTATTGTTCTGTATATTTTCTCCATAAATAGTTAAGTAATAACATAGATCAATGTAGAAATATATTATAAGTTTGTACAGCGCCCTTGAGGTGTTTTTGTACAAAAACGGCGCTATACAAGTCATCCAAGTATTATTATTATTATATTACTCACAATATAATATTTTGAAAGAAAATTATTTGAATTATTTTTTAATAATTAGAATAATCTATTCTATTGGAATAATCTCAGGAAGGCAGTTGAACTACAAATATACTGAAATTAGATAGCGCCGTTTAAACTAAAACACAGTATTACTTGAAAGCTGTCATAAAAACTGAAGATTGTTAATTTTTACACTACTTATATATTTATTGCTAATCATATATGTCTGTAGAAATAAATATTTTTATACATGTTAAAAAAATAAATTTTATTTCTGTACATTTTTAGATTGTCACCGATTTTTGAGTTTCAAATTACGATAATGATCCGCCCCATCACTAAAACTAGACAAATGACCCCAGCTGAAATCGTAAAAATTTTTAATCATTCATAAAAATTAATTTCGGGTATGACTTTAATTTGTTGAACGAGCACCATGGTTTTTCTTGATTAATGATTAATAAATAATGTATACTTTCACGATATTCACATAAATATAAACCAAACACTGCAAATTTAATACGAAACCTCACACTTTTTCTGTGAATTTGAAACTCATTCACTTTAAACATGCTATTATTTCATCAAAACAAACCAAAAAAACACACATAAGTCGTTCATATATTGAATTATAATAAAACAATATATAACATTGACATTTTTTAGAAATAATTACCTAAAACACAATTCTTTAACGGTCAATGGAATAATTCCGCCAATTTGTAATCATGCACTTTGTTGTTTTTTTAGGTTTTTTCCTTGGAATTGAGTATAATTATTATAGAAAAACTTAGAAGAATAATTATTTTTCTTTCTAACTGCAATCACATATCTCCCCGCATTATAAAAAATATATATTAAAAACTTTAATGATGGATGTCCTACATCCATTTAAATTCAGCTAAATTCTGGAGATCCCTATTATCTTACCTATATTTCTGCATTATTACGAATGGATTAAATAAATAATGCTGCGTTAGTTGAATGGATTAAAATAAATAATTATATAAACTACTTTTTAACTCACCTCCCTTATTCCTTTCAACTGATCTGCAATCGACGAAACAACTGCAATCCTAGTTACCTAATTAATGCAATACAAAAAGCTGCACATGTATTATTTAACATTATTACCAGCATTATACGTGTTAATATACGTTATTTTAAAAGTGTTCATAATAATTGATTTTAAAACATTAGAAAACGTGTTTATAAATTCATTTTAATTTGATATACAACTGACCCCGTTTACGCTCGACTTTCGAGATTTTGTGAAAAGTCGAATTGTATTGTACCTCATCACTATTTGTCCGCCATTGTTGTTATTGTATGTGACCGTTAGCCACACAAACCAAAGCGTTCTAGTTAATATTTTTACGGTTTTTATTTATCCTTTTTCATAGTTATTTTGTGCGTTTTATTCGATTTTTTAATAATTTGTGTAGTTATGGACTCTATAAATAGAAATATGTAAAGGTTTCTTTCTGTCCGTCCATTCGTGATTGAAAATATCTGATTTTAGTCGACGCTACAAAGTTATTTCATATGGGATGTGTTAATTGTGTTATTAAATTACCATATTTATAAAGCAATTCGTCACAGTGATGTTTTTAAGTAATATTGATGCCTTATGCAGGTATCTGTGTACTTGTTTTTACGATATTAATATTTGTTTTGATACAAAAATGAGTTCAAAATCTACAAATATTTTTGGACATTTCCTTTGTCGGAAAATAATTCATAAAGTTTATACATTTTTGAATATATATGATAATTCTCTTCTTAATTTTGTAAACAACATGAAATGTTGGTAAATTTTGGATAGGGCCTGACACGCTTATTACGAATAATTTTTAGAAAAAAACTTTATATTCGCCTTAATTACTATAAAAGAACACTTTTTGCATTTCGGGCGGCGGAAAATTATGCATTTTGATTTTCAATTGCATAAAACCAAAATTCACTTCGCGAATCGATGTGGCGACAACGCGACGCCATTAGGAACGCACTGTTATGTTGGTATCACTGATGCATTAACAAGAGCTAAATACGACCGTTGCTATCTTCGTGGGATGCCGAGGTTTGTGTAATATGGTTTGTGATACAAAGGAAAGTGCCCCTTAATAACGCCTGCTCGCGTCAAGGCAAGAAAAACATCCCAGTTTTCAACTAGTTTACCGGCTACGCTAGGTTTGTGTAACATGGTTTGTGATACAAATCAATGTATCAGTGATACCAACATAACAGTGACGTACCTAATGGCAGCTGATTGCCGCCGCATCGATTCGCGAAGTGAATTTTGGTTAACGCAATTGAAAATTTAAATTCATAATTTTCCGCCGCCCGAAATGCAAAAAGTGTTCTTTTATAGTAATTAAGGCGAATATAAAGTTTTTTTCTAAAAAATATTCGTAATAAGCGTGTCAGGCCCTATCCAAAAATTACCTAAATAATAAATCTATATTGAATTTAAAATACCTCAGAAATATTGTTAAAATTCATGGCAATTTCAATGTCGTTTGGGACTTATATGAGAACATATTTAAAATACTGAATGGTTAAACAAATGACTTGATTATATTCTAAATAAAACTGACTTATTGTGCATTCACCATCTGAAGATAATCCCGAAAGCAGCCTCTTCACCTACGATATCTAACTAATATCAGGAGATATTTGAAGAAGGAGCTAATATTAACTAGACTTCACTAATCTAGACATCTCACCATTGGTGTCTGAAGTGGGATTTAATATCAATATAAAATCTGAACCTTCACAGAACTTGAAAATGGACTATTTGAAGTATTGTTTAAATTTTGAGAAACAACCCGTCGTTCGTTTATTTTGCTTTGTCATCGGCATGTGAATTAACTTTTGATTTATTATGGATTTTAAAATTGTCGTTGAGGTACATAATAAATAAGATAGGTCCTAATGCAGTTAGTTCCCTGTGGGATGCAAAAATCCGTGGTCTGCGAACCGCTCAGAAAAACATTTAACTTGCTGTTTATCAAAACGGTTACCGGATAAATCATCACAATTATAATTCATCACATCTTTAAAAAGTTATATAAAGTCATGGAAAGTGATGAAACAAAAACTTTATTAACTGGGTTAAGTAGGTTAGGTTAGTTTAGGTTAGGTGAGGTTAAAAAAAAATTTTTTTCATCGTTTCTAATGACTTCATCACTTTGTAAAAGTGTGTTGAATTGTCACTGTGTTGAGTTATCATGGAACCCTATCAAAACATATCATTTTTGATCTACGTTTTAGCAGTATTTCGTTATAACAATGTTCGCCAAATTGAATATAAGCTTAAAATCTAATAAACTGTCAAAAGCTTTTCTTAAGTCGACAAATATTCCAGAGCATTTTTGTATTACGTGAAGATGTATAATATATAATATTTCAGATGTTAAATCTATTAGTTCTCAAATGTTAAATCTATAATAGCAGCTTTATTCCTGAAATGTTAATCTATTATAGCATCTTAAGCCATGAAATGCTACATCTATGATAGCATATTTAGCCCTGATATACTACATCTATGATAGCATCTTGAATTCTCAATTTAAATTATAGTTTCATCTTTGATAGCGTCCTGAGTCCTCTAATGTTAAATCTATGATAGCATCTTCAGTCCTCAAATGTTAAATCAATGATAGCATCTTTAGTCCTTAAATGTTACATCTATGAAATCATCTTGAGTCCTCAAATGTTACATCTTTGATAGCATCTTAATCCTGAAATGTTACATCTATTATAGGATCTTTAGTCCTGAAATGTTACATCTATGATAGCATCTTCAGTCCTGAAATGTTACATCTATGATAGCATATTTAGTCCTGAAATGTTACATCTATGATAGCATCTTGAGTCCTCAATAAAATGATAGTCAAATCTTTTTAAATTGATTTGAGTTTAAAATATAATTTTGTTTTATAAATTTGAGCAATTGTTTTATCATAATTCTGTCAAATATTTTGGCGATGTTGCTTAGATTGGGGTCAACAGATTTAAATATAGGAGTAATAATAGTTTTTTTGTAATTTATGGGAAAGTTGTCGTTTTCGAAACTTGTGTTTATGATGTGTGCTAGTCGTTTAAAAATGAGTCGCTTTTTTATTTTCGTATCCAGCGGAAGAATTCAGTTTTAAATCATTATTTTGATGAATCCTGGTTCGTTGAAGTTGTGTTCAGATGTTTTGTTTCAAATGTTTCTGGCTTTCACCCTTCAAGGGTGTTCTAGGACATCATTTAAAATTATGGAGAGAGGGAAGGTATTTTAAATATTCATTTTATATAATTCGCAAATTTCAAAATCATATGCAAGATTGAAATCGAGTTCAGTCTTCGAGTTCAGGATAAATATCAATATCTTAACAAATGTTATGAGACGGCCAACCAAAAAATATGTGATCTAAAGTTCCCACTTCTAGAGCACAGAATGTACAATCTGAGGAGTCAAGAACGTGAATTTTGAAAAGGTGAGAAGGAACGGAACAATGTCCAATCCGCATTCGCTTAAGTGAGGATGTTTATGTTTTGATGAATGTATTAAGTTAGAAATTTTTTGGGCGACCCTTTGACCTCTCCAACAGGTCTCTCGACCCATCGGCGGGTTAGGAATAAGCCGACGTAGCTCAGTGGTCCAGAGCACCTGAACGGACATCAGAAGGTGCGGGTTCAATTCCCGTCGGCGACATTTATTTATACTTCGGAGATATTTTCAATTTGTATCGATGTTTCAGGCGTGTAATTAATGCTCATAATAATTTGTTATCATTTGTGCTTTGCATCAAAACCTTGTCTTATAAACAATAGTGTATAATTAAAAAAATAATTATATTTTAACGCCCATTAAAAAGGATTAATGAGAAATCCTTCAGATAATTACATATGTCTGATATAAACATATTTAATATGTTGTAAAAGAATGTTCAAAGTTCTTAAAAATGTGTTTTGCATAATGTGTTAATTTTCATAGTTAATATTTAAATTATTTTCTCTTTAAAGGTCTCCACCTTGGGCTCCCCCAGAAGCAAGTTCTAAGTCAGCAGTAAAGGTAACTAAATTTATTTATTATTTGACGACCTATTGCCCTAGTGGACTTTTCCGAATTTGTATATAAATTGTATTTTACTTTTAGCTACAGTGTGTTAGTTAAACAGGATAGTGTATAGTATTTATTGTATAGTGAATAGTGTATAGAAGCAGGACACAGCAAAAAATAGAGAGTGATTAAATGTTTGAATGTGAATGAAGCAAGAAATTTATGCCTACTTTTCGCATTTCAGTTTGTAGGGTGCTACTTTTTAAGTTATCGCATTTCAAATAATTCCAAGTAAGATGCTACTTTGAATTAAACTCATTCTTGTTAGTAATGTGCTTATTTTAAATTAATTATCGCATTCCTGTAAGAAGGAATCTACAGTTATTATTCACAGTATTTTCCGTTATGTTTAATATCGATATCAATGCTCTTCTATCTTCGTCTACATTAGTGAGTGTGTTAGAAATTTTCACTCCTTTAATTACTTCAAAGTCTAGTAAAATGCCTTCTTTGATATTTCTATTCTTAACTTTAACCTTGAGAAACGTCTCTGATCTTCTTTGAAGCGTGTTCAGAACAATTCGATTGTTATTGATGTCGATTGTTATTTTACATAGAATAATTAATTGTTTTTTTTTCATTACTTATCTTTGTTTTATTTTTAGTCAGGAAGTCGTTCTTAATATCTCGTCATGTTCTGTGTTGATGTTAGATATTACGTGTAAAACGTATTTTACAAGCAATAATTATTAGCCTGAAACACTCATCCACATTGAAAAATCTCCTGATAAAAGATACATGACGCCAACGGGACTCGAACCCATGTCCTTTCGATTTCCGGTCGACAGCTCTGACCACTGAGCTATGGCGGCTTATCTCTTATCCGCGAAATAATTCAATATATACTAGTGTTTCATTCAACAATTACTGCTTGTTACATTTTTTCACCTGAAAACAACCAACTTTTCAGGCTAATAATTATTGCTTGTAAAATAATTGTTATCCTTTGTGCTATGCATAAAAAATCTTGTCTTTAACATTAGTTTACCAAAAAAATAATATGTGTAAAACGTAATTTATTTTTTCATTAAATTTAAGTTCACTAGTTTCGCAGTCGAATTCGGTTTCTCCGTTTTTAATTTTTTTATTTATTTATTCATGTTCATTTAGCGATCACTATTTCTATCGAGTACATCTCTTTTATTGATTGCTATTGCTGCGCCTGTGTCTATTAAGAGACTACAATTGGTATTATTATTACCAAAGGGTATTTTAACATACTGCAGATTTAATAGTCTTTCTCTGTTAATGTTTACAACACATATATTTGACAGCATATATCATAACCATCTTGTACATTGGGTTTAGTAGGGTTAGTTGTAATTGTTGGTTTGGCATCGGTCATGTTCTTTATTCCAACGTCGCGATGCATGACGTGGATCCGTACGCGTTTAAATGATAAATCGCATGAGAAGTTGAGGGTGTTCCTCTTTTAAAGTTTATCCTTTTACTTGGATCTTTCGAAAACCAGTTATCTACCAGATGTCCTTTCTTTTAACAGAATGTTTAATCGGGCAAGTTAAGGATTTTCCTTTTATCAAAAGTTGTATTGCGTGGTACAAAGTTGTACACTTTATTAGGATTTTTATTGTTATTTCTTTTATAACAATCAATCTTTCTTCGTCAAAGGCGTCAATTAGATTTTTAGGCATCCGCTCCCTTAAATGTTCAGAAATGTTTGTATTTATACCAATAATGAATGTTTGTAAAGTCAAGTCATTTGTACTGGCGCATCTTCCTTCCAATTCGTCTCGATTAATGGTCGAGTGATTAATAGAAGTTTATAATTTCTTGACACATGTTTCTATTCTGAACATATATGTTGCCATATCTTCTCCATGTTTTTGTTTACAACTTTGTAATTCTATTAGCAGGTGTGTTTGACTTTTTGATTCTCAGAAATTAGTTTTTAAGAATTCTTTTAATTGATCAAATTTTTTAATTATTTTATTAGAACATGTCGTTTGTGCCTTGTTATTAAAATGCAGAAGTTATTTTTGGTTTTCTTGGTCCAGTTGAGTCGCTCTTTCACAGTTTAATAAAAATGGCTTTTTTGGAATGATTAACTTTTTTCGAAATATTTTCTTTCTTCTAGTGGTGAAATTAAGCAATTCGATTTGATGTTTTCGTATCTGTGGACACAGTCTTTTCAATTTGTAAAAATTGACAGAAACCAATGGTGAGATGTCTAGTTAATATTAGCTCCTTCTTCAAATATCTCCTGATATTAGTTAGATATCGTAGATGAAGAGGCTACTTTCGGGATTATCTTCAGATGGTGAATGCACAATAAGTCAGTTTTATTTAGAATATAATCAAGTAATTTATTTAACCCGTAAGTATTTTAAATATGTTCTCATATAAGTCCCAAACGACATTGAAATTGCCATGAAATTTAATTGCCATTATTTTAAATTCAATATAGATTTCTTATTTTTACTGTTGAAACATTGATATTTTTTTATCATAAAATTTAAATACCTAACTTGAAAAATGTTTTTGAAAAAACCTTACTTATAAACGTCAATAATATGTAGGTAATACCACATTTAGAAAAAACTTCCCTTTGTTTACAATATTAAGAAGAGAACAATCATATATATTCAAAAATGCATACTCTTTATGAATTATTTTCCAACAAAGAAAACGTCCAAAAATATTTGTAGATTTTGAACGCATTTTTGTATCAAAAAAAATATTAATATCGTAAAAACAAGTTCACATATATATTTCTACATTATGCATCAATATTATTTATAAACATCGCTTTGACAATTGCTTTATAAATATAGTAATTTAATAACACAATTAACACATCCCATATGAAATAACTCAACTTTTAAGCGTCGACTAAAATCAGATTTTTTCAATCACGAATGCACGGACAGGAAGAAACCTTTACATATTTCTATTTATAGAGTCCATAACTAGACAAATCATTAAAAAATCGAAGATAAACGCACAAAATAACTATGAAAAAGGATAAATAAAAACCGTAAATATTAACTAGAACGATTTGCTTTGTGTGGCTAACGGTCACATACCATAACAAGAATGGCGGACAAATAGTGATGAGGTACAATACAATTCGACTTTTCACAAAATCTCGAAACTCGAGCGTAAACGGGGTCAGTTGAATATCAAATTAAAATGAATTTATAAACACGTTTTCTAATGTTTTAAAATCAATTATTATGGACACTTTTAAAATAACTTAAACTAACATTATAATATTAACACGTATAATGCTATAGTTAAATAATACATGTGTGACTTTTTGTATTGCATTAATTAGGTAACTAGGATTGTAGTTATTTCGTCGATTGAAGGTCAGTGGAAAGGAATAAGGGAGGTGATTTAAAAATTAGTTTTAAAAAATGATTTATTTTATTCCATTCAACTAACGCAGCATTATTTATTTAATCCATTCATAATAATGCAGAAATATAGGTAAGATAGTAGAAATACAAGGTGTCCGGGGAGCAAAGTGCACTAACGGGAGGAGGTGTTGTACACATAAAAAGATGAAAAACATTTTTCTAAATTCCAAAATTTTAAGATAGTTTTCAGGTTAAAAAGTTAAATGTGTATGGAAAAAAAATGGATGAAAGAATATTTTCGTATCTAAAAAACAATTAAATTTCTAAAATATTTAATATTTTTTACTTCTACAATCATCTAGAATCCCGAAATAAATTCAATTTACCCCCCGGACACCTTGTATAAGTAATAATATTAAATGCTTCATTATCTTCCTTTTTTGTAACATATAGATATAATGATGTCCTCACTGGGATCTCCCGTGCAGAGGATTTCATTTAATTATTATTTTTTTCAAATGAGTGTGGATAGTATATAAATATTTATTTCAAAAATTATGACGTGCTTAGCACCAATTATTTGATTTATTGATTAACAAACTAAATAATCGTCCTGCCGTTTCCCGAAGGGGTCGGCAGATAAAATTAAAACGTCACACAACTCTGTCTTGACATACACTGTTCTTTATGTTACTAAATTTACATATCAAAACTACAAAATAGTATTTAAAAGTAAATTGTAATGATTGAGCACATGAGATACGCAAATAAATGTATCTTTCATATTCTCCACAAAACAGTTGTACACAAATATAATATTACCGAAAAGATTATAAATTTAGAACAGAAAATTACAGTGAATAATAAATAATAATAAAAATAAGGTGTAAATGAGTGTTGAAATGAGAAATACTCCAGAGTAAAATTATTCATGATCCATGAACTCAAATTTGCTTTGAATTTAAGTGTCATATTCATAATTGGAACTGGTTGTGTGAAGAACATTTCAGATAAACGATAAAAAAAGTTCATACTCATAATATAATATTTCGAAAGAAAATTATTTCAATTATTTTTTCATAATTAGATTCTATTGGAATAATCTTAGAAAGGCAGTTGAACTACAAATATACTGAAATTAGATAGCTTTGTTTAAACTAAAACACAGTATTACTTGAAAGCTGTCATTAAAACTGAAGATTTTTCATTTTTATACTCGATTTATTTTTTGCTTAACATATTTTTTTAAGTCTGTAGAAATAAACATTATTTTACAATGTTAAAAAATAAAAAAATTATTTCAATACATTTTTAGATTGTGACCGAATTTCGATTTTCAAATTAGGATAATGATCCGCCCCATCACTAAAACCAGAAAAATGATCCCAGCTGAAATCGTAAAATTTTTAAACATTCATAAAAATTTATTTCGATTATGACTTAAATTTTTTGAACGAGCACCATGTTTTTTCTTGATTAATGATTAATAAATAATGTATACTTTCACGATATTCACATAAATATAAACCAAACACTGCAAATTCAATACGAAACCTCAAACTTTTTCCGTGAATTTGAAACTCATTCACTTTCAACATGCTATTATTTCATCAAAACAAACCGAAAAAACACACATAAGTCGTTCATATATTGAATTATAATAAAACAATATATAACATTGACATTTTTTAGAAATAATTACATAAAACACAATTCTTTAACGGTCAACGGAATAATTCCGCCAATTTGTAATCATGCACTTTGTTGTTTTTTTAGGTTTTTTTCCTTGGAATTGAGTATAACTATTATAGAAAAACTTAGAAAAATAATTATTTTTCTTTCTAACTGCAATCACATTTCTCCGCATTATAAAAAATATGTATTAAAAACTTTTATGATGGATGTCCTACATCCGTTTAAATTCAGCTAAATTCTGGAGATCCCTACTATCTTACCTATATTTCTGCATTATTATGAATGGATTAAATAAATAATGCTGCGTTAGTCGAATGGATTAAAATAAATAATTTTATAAACTACTTTTTAACTCACCTCCCTTATTCCTTTCAACTGACCTTCAATCGACGAAATAACTACAATCCTAGTTACCTAATTAATGCAATACAAAAAGCTGCACATGTATTATTTAACATTATTACCAGCATTATACGTGTTTATATACGTTATTTTAAAAGTGTTCATTATAATTGATTTTAAAACATTAGAAAATGTGTTTATAAATTCATTTTAATTTGATATACAACTGACCCCGTTTACGCTCGAGTTTCGAGATTTTGTGAAAAGTCGAATTTAATTGTACCTCAACACTATTTGTCCGCCATTGTTGTTATGGTATGTGACCGTTAGCCACACAAAGCAAAGCGTATTTACGGTTTTTATTTATCCCTTTTCATAGTTCTTTGTGATTTTAACTTCGATTTTTTAATGATTTGTGTAGTTATGGACTCTATAAATAGAAATATGTAAAGGTTTCCTCCTGTCCGTGCATTCGTGATTGAAAAAATCTGAGTTATTTCATATGGGATGTGTTAATTGTGTTATTAAATTATTATATTTATAAAGAAATTCGTAACAGTGATGCTTTTAAGTAATATTGATGCCTTATGCAGGTATCTGTGAACTTGTTTTTACGATATTAATATTTTTTTTATACAAAAATGAGTTCATAATCTACAAATATTTTTGGACATTTCCTTTGTCGGAAAATAATTCATAAAGTTAATACATTTTTGAATATACATATAATTATGATAGTTCTCTTCTTAATTTTGTAAACAACATGAAATTTTTTCTAAATATGGTGGTTCTAAAAATGTTTCAGTAAGTTTTTTTTAAAACATTTTTCATATTAGGTATTAAAATTTTATTGGGTAAAATTTCGATCGCGCTGGCCTCGCTTATTATGAATATTTTTTAGAAAAAACCTTTAGATTCACCTTAATTACTGTACGACACAACTTTTAACCTTCGGGGCGGTGGAAAATATTGCAATAAAAATTTCAATTACGTAAAATTAAAATTAGCTTTCGTTTTGTGAAACGAGGCCGTCCATTTTCAAACTTTATTGTCAAATGTCATTTTGTTTTGTTGGTATTTCTGTTACTATAGGACGAAACGAACGGCTAGAAGTAGCTAGAGACAATCGCGCGGGCGTTTTTTTAATGTTAAAAAATTCCGTCAAATTAGTATTTACCTAATATGCATGCATTGTGTGCGTTGTGATTGAAATTTATTAGCTGGATTTTATTTTTTTACGTTCAAATTTTATTTAAGTTACTATTTCTGCGATGTTGAGCGGCTACGCTAAGTTTTTGTAACATGGTTTATGATGAAAAAGATTTTTTTTTTTTTTTTTTAATGTTCTTTATTCAGTAAAGTTTATACATTACAGTAAACGGGTAAATTTTTGGCCACCACACTAGGCACATGCCCGTGTTGTAGTGGTCAATTTTATGTTAAGTATAATAATACAAATTAAAAATAAGTTGAATGAAAACAGAAAAATATAAAAATAAAATAAAATAATTTATACATCTAAAACAAGTATGAAGTATAAAGGAATTAAAAATAATGCAAAATATCTACATAAGTTTAAGATATATGAATATAAAAAATAGGTGTGGAAAACAGAAAAATTTAAAATAATATAAAAAGTATATCAAAGAGAATACATATTATTGAATTAAAAATAATACAAGGAGCATGTATCAAAAAAAAATAAAGAATAAATAAAAAGAAAAAATACAAGTACATTTGTGTAATTAAAATAGAATTAAAAATGTAGTAAAAATACAAGTACATTAAGTACAAGTGTATTTCTAAAAAAAGAATACAAATACAATATAAAATCAAAGAAAGTACTATTTGGTAAGAAAGTAGGGATAAGTTATATCTTGATGAGCGATTTGCATGTGCGTGTTATGGTAACATAGGTGTATAGATATATATCGGCAATTTTTGTGTAAATCCACGTTTGAGCTACGGCTAAGGATATGTACTCAAATATGGTTTTTTTTTTTTTTTGTAAATATATATATATATACACTTACATATATATACATACACAGACATGCATATACAAATACATTCATATGCATCTATATATGAACACACACAAACGTAATGTGTATTCACATATATACATACATATACAGATACATGGTTAATTTTATTATAATGGTTTATTAAAATGCCCCCTTTATACCGCCTGCTCGCGTCAAGGCAAGAAAAACATCCCAGTTTTCAAATAGTTTAGCGGCTACGCTAGGTTTGTGTAACATGGTTTGTGATTCAAAAGAAAGTGTCCCTTTTATACCGCCTGCTTGCGTCAAGGCAAGAAAAACATCCCAGTTTTCAAGTAGTTTAGCGGCTACGCTAGGTTTGTGTAACATGGTATATATATATCTCAAAAACCTAGCGTAGCCGCTAAACTACTTGAAAACTGGGATGTTTTTCTTGCCTTGACGCGAGCAGGCGCTATAAAGGGGGCACTTTCTTTTGTATTACAAACCATGCTACACAAACCTAGCGTAGCCGCTAAACTACTTGAAAACTGGGATGTTTTTCTTGCCTTGACGCGAGCAGGCGCTATAAAGGGGGCACTTTCTTTTGTATTACAAACTTAGCGTAGCCGCTCAACATCGCAGAATGGTTAACTTAAATAAAATTTGAACGTAAAAAAATAAAATCCAGCTAATAAATTTCAATCACAACGCACACAATGCATGCATATTAGGTAAATACTAATTTGACGGAATTTTTTAACATTAAAAAAACGCCCGCGCGATTGTCTCTAGCTACTTCTAGCCGTTCGTTTCGTCCTATAGTAACAGAAATACCAACAAAACAAAATGACATTTGACAATAAACAAATAAAGTTTGAAAATGGACGGTCTCGTTTCACAAAACGAAAGCTAATTTTAATTTTACGTAATTGAAATTTTTATTGCAATATTTTCCACCGCCCCGAAGGTAAAAAGTTGTGTTATACAGTAATTAAGGTGAATCTAAAGGTTTTATCTAAAAAATATTCATAATAAGCGAGGCCAGCGCGATCGAAATTTTACCAAGGTAAATATTCGGAATCGCTGGACAAGGGTTATATGAAATATTTATATATAAAACCTTCTGATTTACCTTAATTTACTATAAAAGGAATCTGACTGCATTTGGGATATTTTTAATTTTAGCATTTTAATTTTTAATTACGTAAATCGAAAATTCACTTTCGTTGTATGGAATGACAGCTGGAATGGTTTCTGTTGATAAAATTTTCTTTTGTTTGTATTCCTGATACGAGTAGCTAGAATTTGAATCATTTCAGAATGCAAATTCTAGTTAGGTACTGTTTTAGCCAAACTCGAAAAATAAAATATTTTTATGTTACTTAAAAAACTTAAATTATTTATATTTAGGTATTATTATAATTATTGTTTTATTTAACCTAAACTATAGTAACCTAACCTATAATAATCAAACCTAAACTAAACTAACCTATATCCTAACCTAACCCAAAATAATCCAACCTAACCTAACCTATAATAATCCAACCTTACCTAACCTAACCTATATCCTAATAATAATCGAACCTAACCTATAATAATCGAACCTAACCTACAATTATCCAACCTAACCTAACCTTAATCCTAATAATAAACCGACCTAACCTATAATAATCCAACCTAAACTAACCTAACCTATGTCCTAATAATAATCCAACCTAACCTATAATAATCCAACCTAACCTAACCTAAAATAATCCTACCTAACCTAACCTAACCTATAATAATCCAACCTAACCTAACCTATAATAATCCAACCTAACCTAACCTAACCTATAATAATCCAACCTAACCTAACCTATAATAATCCAACCTAACCTAACCTAACCTATAATAATCCAACCTAACCTAACCTATAATAATCCAACCTAAGTTAACCTATAAATGTTGGGGAACCTTTAATAACGCCTGCTCGCGTCCCCTTTAGAGTTATATCCCAGTTTTCAAGTAGTTTGTGGGCTACGCTAGGTTTGTATAGACTGGTTTGTGATTTCATTCTACCTAATCCAACCTAACCTAACCTAACCTATATCCTAATAATAATCCAACCTAACCTAAAATAATGGAACCTAACCTACAATATTCTAACCTAACCTATAATAATCCAACCTAACCTATATCCTAATAATAATCATACCTAACCTATAATAATCCAACCTTACCTATAATATCCAATCTATCCTAACCTAAATCCTAATAATAAACCAACCTAACCTAAAATTATCCAACCTAACCTATAATAACATCACCTTTTTTAATTTTTCTATTTTATAAAACATACCTAAATATCTTTATTTTATTTTTCGAGTTTGGCTAAAATAGTACCTACCTAGTATTTGCACATGGTAAAAAATATAGCCACTCGTATCAGGAATACAAACAAAAGAAAATTTTATCAACAGAAACCATTCCAGCTGTCATCCCATACAACGAGAGTGAATTTTCGATTTACGTAATTAAAAATTAAAAATATCCCAAATGCAGTCAGATTCCTTTTATAGTAAATTAAGGTAAATCAGAAGGTTTTATATATAAATATTTCATATAACCCTTGTCCAGCGATTCCGAATAATTACCTATAAATAATAAATCTATATTGAATTTAAAATACCTCAGAAATATTGTTAAATTTCATGGCAATTTCAATGTCGTTTGGGACTTATATGAGAACATATTTAAAATACTTAAGGGTTAAATAAATTACTTGATTATATTCTAAATAAAACTGACTTATTGTGCATTCACCATCTGAAGATAATCCCGAAAGCAGCCTCTTCACCTACGATATCTAACTAATATCAGGAGATATTTGAAGAAGGAGCTAATATTAACTAGACTTCACTAAATCTCACCATTGGTGTCTGAACTTGAAAATCAACTATTTGAAGTATTCTTTAAATTTTGAGAAACAACCCGTCGTTTGTTTATTTTGCTTTGTCATCGGCGTCAAATAACTTTTGATTTTATATGGATTTTAAAAATGTTGTTGAGGTACATAATAAATAAGATAGGTCCCAGTTAGTTCCCTGTGGGATGCCAAAATCCGTGTTCTGCGAACCGCTCAGAAAGACATTTAACTTGTTGTCTATCAAAACATATCATTTTGATCTACCATTAAACACTATTTCGTTATAGCAATGTTCGCCAAATTGAATATAAGCTTAAAATGCTGTCAAAAGCTTTTCTTAAGTCGACAAATATTCCAGTGCATTTTTGTATAACGTGAAGATGTATAATATATAATATTTCAGATGTTAAATCTATAAGTTGTCAAATGTTGTATCTATTATAGCATCTTCAGTCCTCAAATGTTAAATCAATGATGGCATCTTTAGTCCTTAAATGTTACATCTATGATAACATCTTTGGTACTCAAATCTTTTTAAATCCTTATTGATTTGCGTTTAAAATATAATTTTATTTTATAAATTTAAGCAATTGTTTTATCATAATTCTGTCAAATATTTTGGCGATGTGGCTTAGATTGGGGTCAAAAGATTTAAATATAGGAGTAATAATAGTTTTTTGTAATTTATGGGAAAGTTGTCGTTTTCAAAACTTGTGTTTATGATGTGTGCTAGTCGTTTAAAAAATGAGTCGATATTTTATTTTCATATCCAGGGGAAAAAATTCAGTTTTAAATCATTATTTTGATGAATGCTGGTTCGTTGAAGTTGTGTTCAGATGTTTTGTTTCAAAGGTTTCTGGCTTTCACCCTTCAAGGGTGTTCAAGGACGTCATTTAAAATTATGGAGAGTGAGAATTTATTTTGAATATTCATTTTATTTAATTGGTAAATTCCAAAATCATATGCCAGATTGAAATCGTGTTCAGGATATTTGTTTAGAGAGAGACAACCAATGTGATCTAAAGTTCCCACTTCTAGAGCACAGAATGTACAATCTGAGGAGTCAAGAACGTGAATTTTGAAAAGGTGAGAAGGAACGGAACAATGTCCAATCCTCATTCGAATAAGTGAGGATATTTATGTTTTGATGAATGTGTTAAGATGTTATAAGGATTGGAATATGATGTATATAAATCCTCTGAAGTCGAAGCTGTGTCTGTTCTTTTATTTTTATATTTGCCGATAGTTAAGCTAGAAAATTTTGGGCGACTCTTTGACCTCTCTAACTGGTCTCTCGACCCATCGGTGAGTTAGGAATAAGCCGACGTAGCTCAGTGGTCCAGAGCACCTGAACGGACATCAGAAGGTGCGGGTTCAATTCCTGTCGGCGGCATTTATTTATACTTCGGAGATATTTTATATTTGTATGGATGTTTCAGGCGTGTAATTAATGCTTAAAATAATTTGTTATAGTTTGGGCTTTGCATCTAAACCTTGTCTTATAAACATTAGTGTATAGTTAAAAAATAATAATATATTAACGCCCGTTAAAGGATTAATGATAAATCCTT
Source organism: Hesperophylax consimilis (assembly GCF_061612785.1). NCBI lineage: Eukaryota > Metazoa > Arthropoda > Insecta > Trichoptera > Limnephilidae > Hesperophylax > Hesperophylax consimilis. The sequence goes on from NW_028301278.1 coordinate 208,345, forward strand.
CAGATATTTACATATGTCTGATATAAGCATATTTAATATATTGTAAAAGAAAGTTTAAAGTTCGTAAAAATATGTTTTGCATAATGTGTTATTTTTCATAGTTAATATTTAAATTATTTTCTCTTTAAAGGTCTCCACCTTGGGCTCCCCCAGAAGCAAGTTCTAAGTCAGCAGTAAAGGTAAATAAAATTATTTATTATTTGACGACCTATTGCCCTAGTGGACTTTTGCCAATTTGTATATAAATTGTATTTTACTATTAGCTATAATGTGTTAGTTAAACAGGATAGTGTATAGTATTTATTGTATAGTGAATAGTGTATAGAAGCAGGACACACAGCATAATAGCAATTATGTATAATAAATCCTGAAAAAGTAGACGAATGCAAGAAATAAACTATTTTGAACGACTAGCTTTTTTACCCGTTGCAGGCAGCTTATTAAATTATTATTAGTAGGATGCTACTTTGAATTTATCGCCTTCCAGTCAATTGATAGGAAGTTAGATGCTCCTTCGAATTGTACTTATTGTTATAAGAAATCTCCACTTGTCGCATATCAGAGAGTAAAGATCTACTTTGAATATATCGTCTTCCAGTTTGTTAATAGTAAGTAGGATTTTACTTTGAATTTATCGCCTTCTAGTTGATTGATAGGAATAAGGATGCTACTTCGAATTTACAGCATTCTTATTATTATTATTATTATTTTTTTTTTTAATATTTGTATGTTTTTTACAATAAATATACAATTATACATATTATACAGTGTTATCAAGGTAAATAATAATAGCTTTTCCTCACCATAAAGAGACAAGGCTCTTGTGTTTGGTGAGGGAATTCTAGCTCAATTATATGGAATCATGTAAGTAGGTAAATAATATATTTGCAAAACCAAAGGGATAAGTAAGAAATAGACAAGATTTATCAATAATACAGTTTCAAGATTTGAAGGAAATAATAATAAGAGTAAGATATGGACTTTTATAGTAGTTTTAGGTAATTTTTTAATTTTATTTTAAATTCCTGAATATCTTCAATATTTTTTAGATATAATGGAAGGATGTTAAAATATGTTATACCTAGATAGAGATAGGTATTTTGTGTGTGATTTGTATTAAGTTTTGGGATTTTGATAGTTTTTTGATATCTTGCTGATGAATTGAATTGTAAGTTATTTAACTGTATTTCTTTATAAATTTGTAGAATTGAATATTTTTTATATATATTGTCTATTGTGGGTACATTGAATATTGAAAAGAGAATCTCAGTAGAAAATTTGGATGGTTTTTTCAATATTACTTTAATTATCAATCTTTGAACTATTTTAAGTGGATTTAATATATTGTTATAAGTTCCACCCCAGCCAATAATACCATATTGTAATATAGATTGTACAATTGCATAGTACACTCTTTTTAGGTTTTCTAGTCTAAGAATATTTCTAAGTCTTATAAATATATAAATACATTTTCTAATTCTTTTGACAAGTTCACAAATTTGTTTTTTCCATTTAAAATGTTGATCTATATATATACCAAGATATTTAATTTCAGAAGTTAGACTGAGTATAGAACATTCTTGATTGCAATTAGTTCTGTTACATTTAAGTTGATGTATTATAATTTTTAATACTGGTATTGATTTTAATTTGTTGATAGAGAATGGGATACATTTTGTTTTTTCAGTATTTAATGAGAGGAGGTTTTTATCGAACCAATTTTTCAGTATATTAATATCAGTATTTGCTAAGTTATTAACATTATTCCAATCAGTACCTTCAATTATTATGACAGTGTCATCAGCATAAGATATTATTTTTCCATTTAATCTTTGATTGAATATGTCATTTACTTAAATGATAAACAGTAACGGTCCCAGGACTGTAGCTTGAGGTATGCCGAAGTGACTTGTTTTTTGTTGACTAAGTACATCGTTGATTTTTACGACTTGAGGGCGTTTGAAAAGGTAGCTTTTTATCCATTCTATAGCTGTACCACTTAATCCAATGTTTCTTAATTTACTTATAAGTTTGTCGTGTGATATGCTATCAAAAGCTTTTTTAAGATCTATGAAAATTCCAATGCATTTTAATGATTTATCTAATGAATTATGAACAAGACTAGTTAATTTTGCAATTGCATCCTGAGTGCTTCTACCTTCCATAAAACCGAACTGATTTTCATTAATTAATTTATTACATTTTACAAATTGGTTTATCCTTTTTTTAACTATCTTTTCAAAAATTTTTGCTATGTTCGAGATTACTGATATGGGTCGGTAATTGCTAACTTCTTCTGGGTTACCAGATTTAAATATTGGAGTAATGGTAGTTTGTTTGTAGATTGATGGAAACACTCCGCTTTGGAAACTTACATTTATTATGTGTTTTAACGGTTTAGAAATTTGATTTTTAATATTTTTTAAAATATTAACTGTTATTCCATCAAAACCCGGGGCAGAACCTCCTTGCATACCGTTTATAATTGATATTATTTCGTTCTCTGTGGTGACTTGGAATGTTTCTATATTATTGTCAGTATCAATACTACAGTCTGGAAATGTTATATTTGGGTCAGTATGAATGAGATTGGCAAGATTTTCCCCTACATTCGCAAATAAGGTGTTAAATATGTTTGCAGTTTTTGAGGGATTTTCTTTACAACATGTTTTCATGTTGTCATGAAATATAGTAGCGATGTCGTTATTCTTGTTTTTTTTTCTTGTCAATTATTTCATTTACAACTGTCCACACTCTTTTACTATCATTTTCAGCCTGATTCAACTTTTGTTTATAATACTTTTGTTTTGTGTTTTTTATAATATATGAAAGTTTGTTTTTATATGCTTTAAAATGATTTAGTAAATTTATATTATTTGGTTGTTGAGTAGTTAATTTGTAAAGAGCTTGCTTATGTCGTACAGATACTACTAAACCATGAGTAATCCATGGTTTTATAGGTTTCAAGTTCGACACTTTGGATTTGGTTATTATATTATTATTTGTCGAGTCATTTATGCATTTAGATATTTTTTCTTCAAACATTTTACAACATATATTGACATCATTACATTGTAATAATTTATTCCAATTTTCTGATTCTAATTGGTGTTTTAATGTATCCATATTAAGTACTTTTTTGAGTAATTATTTTGTTTAAATAATGGCAAAGTTGGATTGCTTAATTTATAGTTAAAAATACACGAATAATGATCAGTGATAGATGTATGAATGACAGCTGATTTTATATTTTTGATATCAGGAATATTTGTAAAAATGTGATCTAAGCGTGAAGGGCGTTGACCTTTAACATTTCTAGTATAAGAATTTATGCACGATAAATAATTGAGTTCTGCTAACATATTTAGATATGTGTCTTTATCTTTACTAGAATAGTCGTTTGCGATATTTAAATTCATATCTCCAACAATAATGGTATTTTTATTTCTAAAATTTAACAAAATATTTTTTAATTCATCTATAAATTGAGGTACTATCGATGTATGCGTGCGATAAATTGCAATAATGTTGTAATATTTATTTACGTCTTTAAATTCTATATTTAATATGTTAACATTACTAACATTAATTATTTCTTTAATATTGAGAACATTATACTGGTTAGAAATAAATAATCCGATACCTGAGTTTTTGTTTATTTTGTTTATTGTCGCATGGTATGTGTAGCCTGGAATAGTGTAATTGATTTCGCCTGCAGAGTGTGTCTCTGTTAAGACAATCAGGCTCGGGAAAAATTTTAATTCTTTTAATGTTATAACTAATTCATCCATGTTTCGTTCTAAACTTCTAATATTTGTATGAAATTGGGTAAATCCTTTTTCAGTGCAAATTAAGTTAAAATCTTTCATAGATTGACATAAATTTTCTTCAATATACATTTTTTTATCTAATGCGTTACATAAAAAATCATTCATTTTTAAAGTTTTAGATTAGAGTTTAAAGAAATGAAATTTACCGTATTATTCATAGTCGATGCGCTCTCTAGCTAGTTGAAGCATTTTTTGCCGATAGAGACATTTCATGCTATCAACTCTGTGTTCTGTAGAATAATTCATATTAAATCTTTTGTTTTGAACACAGCAATTGTTGCATGTTGGAGGTTGTTCTTTATTTGCACATTTAGACAGAATGTGCTCCTTGAGCAGTGAGGGCAAATGGGGGGCTGCGTCCTGGCGAGACATCTTTGCGCTGTGTGGCCGAACTTAAGGCAGTGGTAGCATTGAGTAAGCGGGTTACAGTCTTCTATGTATACTCTTTGGAATTTGATGTTTATTTTGTTTTTTTCTAGTAGCGTTTTTCTTAATTTACCGGTTGTTTCGATAATGTAGTTAGTGGTGTCGTTTTCTTTTCCTTCATTGTATTTGTTTTTTAATTCTTTGATAAGCTTGATGTTGTTTTTGTCTTCCAGGGTTAATCCTTCATTTTGTTGTATAATTCCATCTATTATTTCATCTTCAGTCAATTGGCATTGCAGTCTTTTTAACATTAAACACGGTTTCTTTTTTTTAATTTCTTCGGCCAATATTTCTTTTCCAATTACCTTATTTATTTCTTCGGTTAACTTTTCTGCATCTTCTTTTTTTTTACATGAAATCAGTAATTTTTGCTCTCCGATTTTTTTTACTCCATTTACTCCAACTTTTATTTTAGTTAAATTAATGTTTTTTTGAATTTTTATTTTTATATCTTCGGCCTTCAAGGTGTTTTTAGATGTAATTATGATGGCGTGCTTCTGTTCTGGGATGTGTGCACTTGTATTCACGAAGTTTTTATTGTCACCTAATACATTTGCATATGTCCTTTTGTTATTATTATGAATTTCTTCTAGTTTCTGTGCGTAGTGATGATTGTTTTTAATATTAGTTTCTTGTAATTCTATAATCTTTTTTTGTAGGTTTATTAGTTCATGTTGAATTTTTTCTTCCAGTGATATAATGTTCTGTTCCAGTGTTAATTTTATTTTCGAGTCCTTTACTGAAGTAATCTTTAATGTTTTTAATAATTTCTTGAGTTTCCATATTGGATGGAATGGAGCGCCCAGGTGGGCGAGTTATTAATGTAAACTATATTATTTGATTTACTTGTTACAAAATTACGCGACTGTACTCCTTCGATGCGGAGCGAGAATCATAAAGGGACTGGGATACGGTCAAGCGGCTTGATCGCAAGCACGTAGTTTATTGTCTATGGCACTTTGTGACAAGCATTTTGACCGTGTACCGAAGCTGGCTTGCAAGCATTGCGCAATTCTACGTGTTTGCGGCGGGGCTTGATGCGAATTTATATTTTTGTGGGAATAGACAAACGACAATAGACAAATAAATATCACGTATCATAAACAATGATATAAATTGAATAAAATTGTTATAAAATAGGTACTTAGTTATTGTTTTTGTGTTCAATTTGTAGAAATCCATCTAATTTAAAAATACTGGAAGTATTTTAGTATTTTTTAATAATTATGACAGCGGTTTTCAAGGTCATTAATAATCAAACTGTAGAATAAATCATTTTCTGAATTTTCAATGGAGAAAACATATTTTTTGTATGAATACCGCACAAGATATTCATACAAAAAATAGCTGTAGCCTGTAATACACTTTGCAAATGCTCATGGGTAAAGCGGTACCTTAACTTGTACCATTCTTGACACCAAATTCGTTTCTTTTTATTATTTTTATTCAAACATAAAGCTAACGTAAGAGCCAAGAACGCTTTGTCTTTGACAGATTCCATTTTGCCGCGAGTCACGAAATGACAGGAAGGCATAGAAGTACATATACATAGACCACCACGAAATCACAGGAAGGCGTGGCCATGCTTGACGGAGAGGCTTGATGCGGGCTGTCAAGCCGCTAAGCATAGACAATAATAGACAACAATAGACAACAATAGACAAAAAAACTACGTGCTTGCGATCAAGCCGCTTGACCGTGTCCCAGTCCCTTTAGAATTATTAGAAATCTCCACTTGTCGCATTTCAGACAGTAAAGTGCTACTTTGAATATATCGCCTTCCAGTCAATTGATAGGAAGTAATATGCTACTTCGAATTTACAGCATTCTTTCGTGTTAGGTGCTCCTTCGAATTGTACTTATTCTTATTAGAAATCTCCACTTGTCGCATTTCAGACAGTAAAGTGCTACTTTGAATATATCGCCTTCCAGTGAATAGGGTTAAAATTTGAATTTATCTCTTTCCAGATTGTAAGGTATTTCGTGGAATTTATCGTATGATGAGTATATAATAATATCATATCTTTTTAGTATGATGCTACTCACGAATTAACCGCATTCCAGTTAAAAGGATGCTTATCTGATTTATTCCCAGTCCAGTTGGTAAGGTGCTACTTTGAAATTTCGCCATTCGCTTTCAATATATTATATTTGTTTTGTCCATGGTTTTATATTAGGAATTATTGGTATTATTTAGTTTAGATAATTTCATGAAAGATACTCCAAAATATTGCATACAACCTTATTATTAATCCCTCGGGTTAATTTGTGAACAGTTGGTATTATCGTTGTGTCTCCCTTACTCTTATGGTGAGAAATATGATTTCAGAGGTGTTAGAAAGAGAAAATCCCACGCTTCATATTCAAATCTAGACGTTAACTACATTAGAATTAAATTGTCCACCTCTATAAACCAAAGGTTCTGACCGCACTTTTAAAGAAATGTGTGAAAGTTCGTGAATTCTTATTAATTACTTTCATATTAATCGACGAAGAAGTGACGTAATTATAATGTTTATAATTGAAATTAGTGTTCTTTTTGGTTATCAGTTAATTAAGTCCAGTCTTTAAACGAATAATAAATGTAATCCTCTATTTATATATAAGAAATACACTCACACTCTGACAGCATATGCCAGAGGCCTGAAGGGTGCAGGTTTCAATGTACTTAATTATTTTTTTAAATTTATTTATTTCATCAAAAAATTACAGAATATTTAATATATCATTATTAAGTTATATAACTATATGTAAGTTAGTAGCAGTTTCTAATAGAAGAAGAAGTAAATATGTATTTAAGAGTGTTATATAGAAATGGCATAATATACTATATTTTAACACTATATGGTCGGGCATTTTACCGCCAAATCGGGGGCGAAGCGCGGGTGTTTTTTTAAATTTTATCGCCAAAATTAGACTTTCCGCAAAATATTCATATCTTATGATGTATTTGATATTTTTCTATGAAACTTTCAGTGTTTTACTTTAAAAAGATGTCTCTATTTATTTACTTAACAATGTATGTGTAATTCCCTTTTTTATGAACTAAAACTTTCTACTTTCTTGGGAATCATAGAAAAAACAGTATTTCACAATCTAAATAACATATCGAAATTTATTCATTCAAAATTACAAGATTATTTAGAAATTTTCGATACATATAAATAAAACTATAACCTAATAGTGCTTCAATGTGTGATAGCGTTCGAAACACTTTCCTTTATGCAGGGGCACATTGCAAAACATGCACATGTACCGCGTTTTTTTTTTAAAATTTTATTGAATAAATAGTTAATACATATTAACAAACAAGTCCTGCTAAGCCAATTGAATTGGCTTGTCAACAGGTGCTTAAAGTTTACTTACATATACATACATTTTTATAAGTTATAATTTACATTTTATATATACAGAATCAACAATTTTTTCATACAATTTTTCATACATATTAAAGTAAATATATTTTTTCCGATAGCCAATTTTTCACCATATATTTAACCTTATTCATAGACTTACATTCCTTTATAGTGTCAGGTAATAAATTAAATATCTTCGGTATGTTGTATTCAAACGTTCTCTGTCCGTATTTATTATTAAATTTCGGAACTATTAACCCGTCATTGCGCGTGAATCTAGTACTGTATTTATGTTCTAATTTTTCTTTATGCTGTGGGGTAAATATATTCTGAATTATGATTTTTTGCCATAGAATAGCCTTAACAGGTAAAATTTTGGCACTCTGAAACAGCAACGGTGTATTATGTCTCTGTTTAAAAATATTAGGGACGACTAGTAATTTTACAATTGCGTTTTGTACAACTTGGACTTGTTTCAGATTGGTTATACTAGTATTTCCCCATATGGTTAATCCATATCTTATAATAGATTCTGCCATTGACATATAAATTGCAATTTTTAGATCTTTATGTGATATGACCAATGCCGTATCATCTGCGAATACAAAATGTTTAACAAAAGAGAAAAGTTTTTTCATAATAGTTACATAAATTATATATAGTATAGGTCCCAATATGGAACCTTGTGGAACTCCTGCAGATACATTCTTTGTTTTACTAAAAGTATTATTTATTTTGGTACATATTTTTCTATTTCTAAGATAATCTTTAAATGAATTTAACACATTTCCTCTTATTCCAATTTTTTCTAAGGTTTCTAGCAGTTTTTTAGAGTTAATTGTGTCAAAAGCTTTAGAGTTATCGATAAATAACACAATAACATGTAATTTATTATTTAATTGATTATTTATGTAATTGGAAAAATCTTGCAGTAATTTTTCAGTATTTTTTTTTTCTTCGAAAGCCATATTGATTTGGAAAGATCCAAATTGCATTTATGTAACATGTTGCTGATGCTATCCGAGAAGTAATTCACAAAATCATTTGACACAGAATCCTCAGTTCTATCTTTTAACATATATCGTGTTATTGTTTCATCACAATCGTTTTTGGGTGTACGTCCTAAAATATTATTTATCTCATCCCAGGTTTTTTTTGTATCATTAAAACAGTTTTTAAATTTATTATTATAGTAGTTAGTTTTATCTTTATTTATAAGTTTATTGACAAGGTTTTGTGATTTTTTGTATTCTGTTTCATATGTTTTGTTTGTTGTTGTACTTTTCCAGTTTTTATATTGTTTATCACTTGTATTTATTTGACATAATAATTCACTGCTTACCCATTCATTTATTGCATAAGGTCGTGTTTTCGGTTTTTGCACTATCGTTTTAGAACTACTCTTGTAAAATTTATTAAATAAAGATTTTATTTTTTCATATAATGAAATACAATCCTTCTCCTCTATAAGTTTACTCCAGTTATAATCTCTGATATGTCTATCAATATCATTTTGTGAGATGATTTGAATATACTTATTTGCAAAGTCTACCTGACGTTTATGAGATTTTATATTAATAGCAGTGATAAAATGATCGGCAATATTATTTTCACAGACGCAAGCAGTTATTTTCTTGCCTCTAAATTTGGCAAATATATGGTCAATACACGTGCGAGTAATTTGTCCATTTAATACAGCTTCTCTGGTTTCTACATTGATGCATTTAGTTAAATAATGGTTAGAAAGTAAGTTTTCATATAAAGTTACAATATTATCTTGTTCATCAAGCAAATTAAGATTTATATCTCCAAGTAAGATAATATTTTCCTTACTATTAATTGTCTCAAGATATGATGATAATTCCGTCAGAAATGAAGATTTACTGAAATTAGGAGGTCGATAGATAGCTATTATATTGACTTTAATTTTGTCCTGGAGTATGAGCTTTCCTGTTATATTTTCAAAATGTATTGATTTTAATGTTTTTAGTCTAAATTCAAATTTGTTTCTTATATACAATATAATACCTCCTCCTGACTTATCAGTCCTACAGTAATTATATGCATTATATCCAGGAATATTCTACATACACATACTTCCCGTTTGAACAGATGTTTCACATAGCATCAGAATGTCAATATGATTCAAACAATTAAGTAAATATATATGCAATACATCCCAATATTTTTGTATTGATCTTACATTTAATTGAATACAAAAAAGATTATCAGACGAATTTGTGTTTTGTTTTTTTTATCCAATCTTCTAAATTATTTACTGAACTACTTTCTATTTCGTTATCATTATCTATATAAGAAAAATTATTCTGCGCCATTTAATTTGTGATGGTAATTAATTATTTTCTTTTTTTGTTTAACAACAAATGTGTTTTGAGTATAAATTGAAGAATTTAATGTTAAATATTTAACAATATAAAAGTGATTGTATTTGAAGCTAATTGGTACAAGTACTTTTTGATAAAGGCTTAATAAATATAAAATAAACTGTATGTTCACATCTAGTGTTATTTCAGAATATTTAAACAAAAAATTAAACGCTGTTTTTATAATTATGAATGTGAAATATAGTACACAGTGAATAAATGCATGTTTAAGTAAACAAAAAAATGTTGAATGATATTACTATTCAAAAAATAATGTAATATAATAATGTTATTTTTGTTAGTTAATTTGTGATATTTTATAATTTTTATAACAATATTTATGTAATAAAATATAATAACACTAAATCTACTTTGGGACAGGTTTAATCTTATTTCTAGTCAATATTCTATTTTTTCTTTTGCTAAAAAGCTCATTTTTTATACACAATACATTTCGTTTTATCGTTTGCAGAATGCCTGATGTCAATATTCCAGTTCATTTTTTTATTTTTTTTATCACAATTTTTACATTTAGGTTCTTTATCTTTGTTAGCACAATCTTTGTAGGAATGATCACCAGCACAGTGTGTACACAATGGTTTGTCCTTTTCTTTATGAAGACACCTGACAGAAGTATGTCCAAAGCCCAGGCAGTGATAGCATTGCACTAGAGGATGGGCATCCTCTACTTGTATTCTCTGGTATCCCACATAGATTTTACCGGTATATACTAATACTAGCCTTCTTCTTATTTCAGTACTAACTTCTATTATGTAATTAGATGTGTTATTATATTTGTTTTTCAAGATCTTTTTTAACGTCATCTCAATTTCTGGTTTATCTATCATCACATCCTTGATATCTTCATTCTGTTGGATTATATCTTGTATAATATCATCCTTATTACAGTCATTAGCAATGCCCTTAAGTATTATAGTTGGTCTTTTCTTTTTAATTTCTGTAGCACTGATGTCTTTGAACTCGTCTCCAATAGGTTTACTCATTTTTTCCGCATTGTACTTTGTCGAACATTATTCTATTTTTAGATATCGCATTATTCTATTTTGCATTCTATTAACACCAATTACTTTGGCACCAATCTTACTTAAGTTAATTTTCTTCCTGATTTTATTTTGTATATTTTCTGAAGATTCCTCAGCATTGTTCGATGAAAGTATTAATTTGTAATCACTTTTCAATATTTTATTTTGGTTTTCAGCTACTTTCCCGTATCCAAATGTTGGTTCGATTATTTTTTCCTTTGCTTCAGATAACTGAAGAGTTAGATGTCCCATCCAGTTTAATATATCACTTGTTTTCGTTGTAATTAAGTAAATTTGTTCTTTATTAAATGTATTCACTTTATCTTGAACACAATTCTCTAAATCATCAATTGCCTCCTTCGCAGAATCCATGAATTGATGTGGATTCATTTTTTTTTAAAGTAAAAAACACCGTTTTTATTAAGGTTCTAGTTATTTAGGATAAACTTAAAATTTCATTATGTTTTACTGTTTATTAATTGTTTAATTCACTAAATTGTCGTGTCTTATTGTCCTTTTTTCACAAACAATGAAATTGAGCACAAATTCACTTTTTTTTAAATTTAAAAACGCACAAACAACGCACGATCGCGAAATCAATGTATTCTGCACTTTTTAATGCTTAAATATAGCTTTATTTGCGTTTATTTCTTTAAATTTGTATGAGCAAGGATGAAACGTCAAGTCTGTATGTAGATAAAATTATTATTGTTTGTGTTTTAAACTCATTATATTGACAGGTAGATAGATCGGGTACCGTCGACAATAGAAAACACATGACCCCGCACCCATTTGGAACCCCTTTTTAACAAGTTTCCCGCTCCTTACCGCTTTGCGCAACAAAACGAGTAAACTCGTCTCCCGCGTCTTACTGTAAAAGGCGTATGACGAGTTTTCTCGTTTCCCACAAAGAATGTGTTAAGTTGTGCATAATCTGCCTCACTAGGCGAACCTGTATTGAGACTAATTATAGTTCGCTCTCCTTTTTAATTCTCTGTTTTTAAACTAGAAGCAGTTTACTTCATTCGCATAATTTCATCCTCATCAAGACCAACTAATTAAATATTAACCAAGTTGACCTCAAATGCATCAATATTAATATTATATTATGTTTTTAGTCTTTTCATGCTAAATGATGTTTTAATAGAATTACGGATATCGGAGTATTCAGGTGTCAGTCGTCCCAAGAGATACTCTCTAAGAGATAGGTTCTCTTCCCCCATTTACTTGTTCTTTTTAAAGAGTTCCAACCGTCTGGAGCCAGGTAGACTATGACATCCCCATGCGGGGTGTGTTGTGATGGTGAAGGTGGTGGGGGAGTACCTGGCTATTCAGATATAGTCACCGAACATGTATTTCAAGCAACGTATCAATAATGGTATGGTGGTCTTACACCAGGGCGATACTGACAGACAGCGAATCTTCCATTCTGGAACGTGCCACAAATATGGGTACCTTAAATTATTTAAAATGATTAAATTGTGAAATATCACAAGTAAATAAAGTAAAATTAAGTTGAGCACGCCAGGATTTGAATCTTCGACCTCCAGATTGCTAGTCGAGAGCCTTACTCCTCCACCACGGAGGACTTATAGGAAGGCATTACTGACTTTTCTTGTGCTAATTGAAAGCTAAAGTTTCAGTTTTTAGTTGTACTTTTCTTATATTTCAGTGACCAAAGCTGAGGAAATGTTCAAAATCCCGAAACGCGCACCTAAAAAGGTGGCCAAGGCTGACGAGAAGGATGCTGTGTCAGACGAGGCGAGAGGATCGGACAAGAACTTGGAAGGAAGTGACTCTGCTAACCAGAAGGGGTCTCTTGAAGGTATGTTTGTTTGTTTGTACCTACCATGTACAGATACTTGTAAGCTACAGATCGCAAGAAGGATGCTCCATCAGACGAGGCCTTTAAACCGTCTTTAATCTCAAGGAAGACATTGTGTATTTACTTACCACGGTAGAATAGCACTAGTGCTTTACTCCATTAGGCTCCACTGCATGTATTGTATGTTCTTTAGCGCAGTGAAGGCATCTTTGTGATATACGGCCGAAGCGCCGGCTATGGTTGTTCTTCTTTGTATATTTATAAATTACGTTTTTCTAACTAGAAATAGACTTTAACATAAATATTAATGACGCTTTTATTAAATATAGGTTTATTTAAGATAAAAGTTTACTATCATGACGTATCTAATGCATGAATACTATGTGTTTCAGGAACAGGAAAAGCCGTTATACAAATTGACGAAAATTTGCTGTTGACATCTTCGCGATCGGAACAACTGGTAGTTGACCTCCTCGATTCCTTGGAGCCATGTCCAGATGACCTACTGAATGTGGAGCCACACCCGAGCAACGAAACCCTGGCTACGTTTGCCGACCTCATCTACACCAAGAAGAAGAGCGGAGAAAAGGATGCAGTATACGGGGCTAGAATGCTGAAGGGTAAGTTAGATGGCTGGAGACTTCTGACGACCGCCAACAATTCCGGCTTGACCAATGGTTACAGCGGAGCCGCCTTCTATCACACCGGTTTGCAGCAAGTCGTGGTGGCCCATCGCGGAACCGATCCTTTCTGCTCTGGAGCAGTGTACACAGACTTTATAGGAATCTTCGGCACAAAGTATACATCGTGTATGAATTCCGCTATAACCTTTGTGGATTCGATACGTCAAGTCATTCTTACAGCAAACAACAAACACTATACACACTCACACTACACACTCACACTTACAGGCCACTCCCTGGGGGCGTGGCTTGCTCAGATAACTGCTTTCTCTGTCAAGTATTTAGCCATTACACGTGAAGGAAGTCAAACTAGCTTAAAAAAGGACCCCGGGGTCGGTATACACGCGAAGACCGTTGGTTTTGATAGTCCGGGGGCCCGGGATATGTTGGACCGAGTACTAGATGATCTTTACGACAGGTATGGGATGAATGTACCCCGCTTAGATGGGCTGGACATAACTATCTTCCTGTCGGCCCCCAATCTTATCAACACCTGCGGTGTTCATCTCGGAAGGATGTATCGCATTCTTAACAAGGTATCGAACTTCACGTGGATTGATAAGCATACCATTAAATATACTTATAATACTCACACAATGAAAAATTTTGTCGATGCATTAAAAAATGAAGAATTGAATATAGGTGAAGTGGTGGATTGGGCTAAAAAGAACAAAGAGTACAGGAAACTTTTTAACATCTTGAAGTGGAAGAATAATTACCACGGACAAGCACAAGTTACTAATTATAAAGCCCTAAAAAAAGTTTTCCGGTATGCGGTCAAAACCCAAGAAAAGGTTAATTATTTTACAGTTTTTTCAGAAGTCGAATTGACAATGCTTTACAGAATGGATATATTACAGGAACAGAGTAGCGAATTGAATATTCTAAATAAATTTGTCAAAAATAAAAAACTTGTTTATAATGAGAGCACCAAATTGTTCCCCAATTTTGTTTTGGATCATTATAACAGAACAATAAGATGCGAGTCTTTGACAGAACTCTGCAGGCGCCTGAAGCAGCTGATGCGCTGGCTGAAGGAGGGCTTCACGCAGGCTGTAGAGGATCAGATTAAAGAGTTAAAGCAATATACAGACTTCATCTATTACGTGGAGGGACAGAGCTACCTCGATTCGTTGCCCAAGTGTTGGCTGGACTTTACGGGTTCCGACGGTTTCAACGAATTCCTAGTTTCCAATGAGGAGCGCGTTCTCTGCCTAGTCACAAGTAGTAAAGATGTTGCATTCAAGATGAGCCAACTTCGGAACATCCTTCATCAAATCAGCGACGGAGAAGGAAGAAGCAACGACTCCTCAGACGGGTCCACCAAATGTATTAGTAAGAAACTATACACATTTATAGGATGGTCCCAGCTGCAAAAACTTCTAAATCATGGTTGGCCCGTTGAGAAAGACTACTTGATGGTGGTAGACTGCACTTCTTCCTCCGTTACTGAATGTAAACAATTAATTAAAGACGTATGTTCCAAATCACTGAAACTTGTATTGATTGTGTCAGAGTCAATTCACACACCCGATTCATCTAAATTCAGTAAAACAGTTCACTTTTCCAGCTATATTAATTTTTCGGATCTAACTCCTGACTCACAAACAGTAATGTATAATCGAGATAATGTTATAACTATGGGGGGTAAAGAGTATAGTTTTGAAAGTTTCCTAGGAGAAGAACGTTCAGTTTGTAAAATAGATCAGATCCTAAGTTCAGACACCTTGAAAAAATTTGCAACAATCGAAAACTATACTATTGCCTTAGAGGACACGCGTCCCACCCTCAGCGATATACAGATGCCTTTCTTTAAATTAAACATAAAAATTAGTTTAGAATCCTTTATTAATTATGTTAAGTCCTCCGACACTGACATCCTGGTGGTGATGAGTGGGTTGAGCCCCAAGGTCCTGGAGACTGAGGCCGTCGAGGGAGATGTGCAACTTTTCTATAGAGATATCTGCAAGAAGAACCAGGATAAATGCATTTACCTGTTAGAAGTGTTAGGCAGAGGTGTGTACTGCAAGGAAATATTTGATAAACGTTTTTATTTAGACAGGAAATTTCTTCATAGAGCATTTATTGACGTGAAGGAGTTTGCAAAAACTGAACATGCCGATGACCTGTTTGTTATTGACACTGAGGTAAACAAGAACTCACTCATAGAATTGGTAGAGAATTGCATTAAAGAGAAAGAGTTCACAGGTAATAATATACTTATTGCGACCCTAGAAGAAGAGGTTAGTGTTATTCAAAAATATGTTAGTAAACGTATCCATTTTGTAAAAATTTGTCAACACGCGGAAAGCTATAAACTAGAGTGGCGATATTCCCACGTTTCTGTGGAGAGCCTGATACCCTGTATGTACACAGACTCCAGTGAGCCGGTAACTGAAGCAGATTTGAGCAAAACAGACAGAAACTTGGTAATCATAGCTGATGAACCAGGTATGGGGAAAACAACTTCCCTCGCCAACTTGTCGAGACTCGTGGCTGCACCGTGGGTTATCTATTTAGAATTGAAACATTTCCAAGAGCATATAAGAGATAAATTATCAGATCCGCTGACTCCTAAAAGCGTAGCAAAGTTTTTGTTAAGCAAGTGTCGCTCTCAGGCTGTCAGTTTATTAGAGTATTTGTTAGAACAGAAGACACATTCCAAGCGGGTCGTAATACTGTTAGACGGATTTGATGAGCTGGATGATTACATTAAAGATAAAGACAAAGCGAGTGCCAAACAGAAAATAATCAAGCTCCTTATTTTCTTGAAATATATACCAACAGTCCAAATATTCTTGACAGCTCGTAAATATTTGGAAAGTTCATTAGAAAAGGACTTATGTAATTTTTGTACATTATTTGTACCGTTTAGTGAAGAAGAGCAAAATAACTTTTTAGTTAGGATTTGGCGTTCCTGTCTCTCTCTTGAGCTGGAATATAACGAAGTGAGAGAGGAACAACTAAAGGACTACGCTGGAGAGGTGCTACGACAAGCAAAGCTAGTTCTCGGTTCAGACACAACCAGCTTCATGGGGGTTCCCCTGCAGCTAAGGATGTTAACGGAAGTATTCAGGCCGACAGGGGATATGTTGCATCAGTCTCGCGAAGTTTTATTTAAACAAATCAATATTGAAACTGCGTCAAATCTTTACAGTAAGTTTATTTCGTTAAAATATGAAATTTACTTTAATGATAAAACATGTCTAGGCGTAGCGGCAGATGAACTTATAATAAATTATTTAATTGACGGTATAACCGAAACGCACGGTAAACTAGGATTTAAAACATTCTTTCCGGATTTTTATGTTAAGAACTTTGACGCCATTGAAGACGAGTGGCTAAATAAATTAAACAGAGTTGGTTTGGTTCAAACAAACAGTGATGGAGATTTCCAATTTGTCCACCGTACTTACGCGGAGTACTGCTGCGCGGTAATGGTGGTTTGCTGGCTCCAAAAACGAACGCTCCATTGCAGGTATGAACTTTTCAAACAAATACTTTTCCCTCAAATACTGCTTCATCCTGACAGCAGGATCATCAGACATTTCATGAATGCGCTATTAAATGAAACACGAATGTCAGAGACTGCACTTGAATTAAACGCCAAATGCATTAGTCAACTGTGGCTTGAAGACAGAATGGTATTTAAGAACGAGGAACACCAAACAGCTCTGCACATTGCAGTTATAGAAAAAAACGAACACATTATCACATTTCTAATCAGTGGATTCAGTACACAAGAAGCTTTGGCCTCTTTTATGACACAATATGACTTTATGCACAAAACAGCACTGAATTTGTTAAATACACCTAAACAACGTGATTTGAGTGGACATAAGTTAGTATTGGACGAAATAACAAAAAATATTTTCCACCGTGTAACTTGTTCTAATGAAACTAAGGAACAAATCTTTTTTGCAAGTTTATTTAAGGGAGGTTTTGTACGCATTGTTGAAACTGTGGAAACAGATTTATCTGATCCGGATATTGAAAATTCTCATGAAACTGTGGTAAAGTTATTTTTAAAACATTTATTTTTTATCGAATTCAATGAAAAAATCGAGATTGAACCCAATGTTATTAATTTATTTTGTCAAGTTATTACCTCAAGTTTTATCTCAGGAATAATTAATAGAATAAAAAAAGTTAAATCAGTATTTGCACCATTTAGAGAGGCTGTTTTAAATAATAATATTGAATTAGTTAAAAAGATATTAAAGAAATTACAAAATAATGTTGAACGTTATTATTTATTATTGAATACATGCGAAGATAGGTCAGATAGGTTAACTGCCCTTCACATTGCTGCAAGGGAGGGTCACCTCGATATGGTTAAACTACTCGTGGAGCAAACTGTTGTTCCCTTTACTGAATGGATGGCATGGAGGGCTATAATGGGGCAGACTCATCTACATATAGCTGCTGGGCGGGGTAAACTGAATATAGTAAAGTACTTAGTGGAGCGCGGAGCAGACATTCATATAGACTATGGATTCTGGTCTGTTCTGATGTATGCGGCCTGGAGTAGAGACATACCAACTGTAAAGTATCTCCTTGAAAAGGGTGCTGACATCCACTATACAAATAGGCAGGGTGATACTGTACTACATGGCGCGGTAGAAGGGGGATCTGTCGATGTAGTAGAATACCTCCTGCAGCAGGGGGCGGACCCTCACAGGGTAAACAGGGGGGGACAGACGGCACTTAATGTGGCATCGCAGTATGGGAAATTGGCCATCGTGCAGCTGCTGCTGGAGAGGGGAGTGGATGTTAACGCGAATGGTGGTAAAGCTCTTAGTGAGGCTATTGGGTGGGGTAGATGGTCTATAGTGGAGGTTTTAGTAAATAAAGGAGCAACCGTTAAAGATAGTCAAATAAAGGACGATTTATCCGAATTTAAAGAAAAATATCCGAATTTCGAATTTAAAGAAGAATAACATTTTTTTTTCTAATATTTTACAGATTTTATTTTAAACATTACAATTTTCAACTACCATACTAGAGTATCATACTACCATTTAGAGTTCATTGAAGCAGAGTTACAGACAGACAGTTGTTTTTTACATTTGTATTTTACAAAAGTATTCAGTTTGATTTACAATTTTTCAATATACAAAGGTATTAATGTAATGTAAATCTTTTTGAAGTACCTATTGTTACATAATGATTTGATTAGTTACAATAGTGTTATAGCGGTTACGTATTGCAATATGAGTCACACTTTCTAAAGCATTTTCACTGAGTACATTTAGATATTCTGTAATTACACTCTTTTTACTATCCAATATGTTTATGTTAATGGAACAATACATTTGGTTGATAATTGTATGTGTTTCAAATAGTGTTGAATCTTCCATGGCGTGGATTTAATAACTGATCAAATAGACTTGAAACGTGTTTTGTTATTTATATTAAATATATTCCTTTATATCACTTTTCATATTCTGCCGTTATTTCCATTTTGTCATTGTTCGTCAGTGGAGTTTTCCATTCGTCTCCATTTAATAATTACGTTTGCTGCTTTGGAGTTTGTTCTTTCGTAAAGTCTCCACACCTTTTCAATGTTTTCATTATTTACGTTCAATTTCTCTGCTCTTTTTTCATCTCAAGACCAAATGTTACAATTTTAGTCCGCTTGTTGGATCTCTTGTATCCGGTATTCTAGGTATTTTAGTTAATTTTATTTTCTTTTAGTTTTTTCTATATGTAGTTCATCCTATTTGTTAGATAAGTCAGTGTCTCCATGTCTTATAATGTTAATTTAGAATTTGCTTCATTTCTGTAATATTTTCTTGCTGCTCGTCTTGTGCTCTTGTGTGATGTTTATATTTGCATTATTATCTCGGTGGCAGTTAGCACAAATCCATTCCTTACCTACAGGAATGGCGATGTTTTGGCAATTTGTGGAAACCACAGTCGCTGTATAATTCACTGTCCTTATTTCTTGCACTTCACCATCGTGAGGTAATTTGAGCGTTTCTTGTTGTTTTCTTTCACTTTTATTGATTTGAATGATCGCACCGTGATTAACACTGTTTGTGTTCGCTGAGAGACCGCGACACGACTTAATAAGTTGAAACAATTGAATTCAAACAGACGTAAGAACCCTTGTTATAAGTTATAAGTACTTGGTATGGATGCGTTATTTGAGCAAGCAAAACACACAAGTATTATTGGTAGGTAAAGCACAGACACACACACAGACAACAGGTGTTTTATATAATGTATTATATTAGTCCCTCTTCTGTTAATACTATTGTTCTATGAAAACTATTTATTGATTTATGTTGTTTATTTGTATTTGTTCAATACATGAATGGATCTGTATCTTTATAAGAGTACCTATCCTACATCTGATGTGAATATTATTATTGAGGCAAATTGTATTTAATAACTTACATTTAGTTTCAGTAACAGTATAGTCTCTGTAATGCAAACACAACAGACACTTCTCAAATGGCTAAATCGCCCGTTGAATTTTTGATAATGATATTCTTGCAACCAATTGAATTTGAACCAGAAAAGATGCCTCAAAGCAACCGAGGCCAACAGCGGCGGATATAGAAAGTATTAAATGAAGAGTTCTTCTCCAGGAATTGATAATATCAGGATGAAAGATATTAAAAAACATATTTTAATCTTAGATAACCCATTTTATAAATAGAATCTTATTTCAATTCCCCATCACTTAAAATGTAGTATTATAAGACCTATATATTTATATTCTGTATTGGGTAACTACAGACCAATTAGTGTCTTACCATCACTAGGAAATTACTAATCGTTTCTATAATAGATACTAATCGTTTCTATAATAGATACTAATCGTTTCTATAATAGATACTAATCGTTTCTATAATAGATACTAATCGTTTCTATAATAGATACTAATCGTTTCTATAATAGATACTAATCGTTTCTATAATAGATACTAATCGTTTCTATAATAGATACTAATCGTTTCTATAATAGATACTAATCGTTTCTATAATAGATACTAATCGTTTCAAAAGAATTGCTGCTTCAAACATTTGCCAACATGATAAATAATGCATTCAACTGTAAATAGTCTTATTTATTATTTTAGATTACGCAAAAGCCTTTCATACTATTGATCATGGTAAATTACTTCAAATACTAGACATTATAGGAATAAGAGGAAAACTACTAAAACTTTTTGAAAATTACTTAAACAACCAATGTATGAAATTAAAACTCTTAAACTCTTTAAGCAAAAAAAAAAAGTTTTAGCCGGCGTTCCTCAAGGTTCCATATTGGGTCCAATTCTGTATATTATATATGTATCTTTTATTAAATACATTTTTAGACATGTAAAGCACTTTGTATATGCGGATGATTCTGCTTTAGTGATTTCTAGCAGTGATTTGCAAACTTGTATAGAACTTTTACAAAAGACTACATTGAACTCTTAAAATGGTCTCATGACTCTGGCTTAATATGTTAAGAATATGTTTATTTAGGTGTCAATATTGATTGCCTTTTCAAGTGAAATATACAAATAAACAAAGTTTGTTCACAACTAACAACAATGTGAATAATTTATTTATCTCTAGCTGAATCTGTTATAAGGTAAGGAATAACAGATTTTCCTGTAAAACTAATATCGACCATGTTCAATCCGTGCTAAATTCATTCGTAAAATTATTAGCTGAAAAAAAATTATACAAAGAAAGGAATAATATTCCATAATTCTATCAGAGTCTCAAAATTCTTTCAGTGAGAGCAATTCTGTGGTACAAAATTATATTTCAGCACAGAAATAACCCTTTATAAATAAACAGGCTAGAACACAATCATAATACTCGTTTTAACTTTAATGAAGGACTTATTGTACCTAAGCATACAAATAAATATGGACAAAGAACGTTAAAGTATATGATTCCCAGTTGTTTTAATATGTTACCTGCTGAAATTAAAAACTGTGCCCAAAACAAACAATTGGTGAACTTACTGAAGACTTGGCGCACTGAAACAATTCATTTGTATTAACTTACAATTATATATTATTCTAAGACTTTTCAAATTGTTATTTATATTTTCATAGCTTTCTTTTCAAGTCAATAAGAAGTCAACTTGAGTACAATTCTCCTGTCTGGAACCCACATTAATATACATGTACAAGCTGTTGAAAGAATACAAAACAAATTCTTATGTTTTATTAATTTTAAAATGGGTATTCCAGCAATTATGTTGAACTAAAACACTCTGTTAAATTATATGAATATTCTCAAATTGTCAGACAGAAGAATTTTCACTGACTTGGTAATTCTATATAAAATTCTAAATGATTTAGTTGATAGTCCGGTATTGCTAGAATTGATAATTCCACAACGTAATACTAGAAGTCAGGATTTATTTCAGTTCAGAAATTCTGGGACTAACTACCATATGTATTCCTCGTTGCCCAGAATACTAATGGAGGGAAACAATTATACCAAGTCAGTGGACATCTTCAATTTATCTTTAAACAAATATAAAATGTTGTTAATGAAGCAATTCAGTTATGTACAATAAATAATATTCTCATGTAAAAGCCCCGAAAAAGAGTGTTAATAAATAAATAAATAAATTGTCTATGTTTTAATAAAAAATAAATAAAATAAAAAATACCACATCATTATTGATATTTGTAATAACTCATTTCTGTTTAGTTTGTAACTTGTTTATACTTATGTTTGTTATGTATTACTGTTACTGTTGTAATGCCTGTTCTTTAATACATATTCATGAATAAATAGAAATGTGTGTTTTATTACATTTATGTATTTGGTGCAAGTTGTGCCTTTGTTAGTCCCGTTCACCAATACAAGACTACAGTCATGTAAGTTACTGTACGCTGTCCTAGTTCTTGTATGTTCAATAGACCTTTTTTTGCAAAACTGAGTTATGAATGCCAATATGTTCATTAGCCTATTGCGCATTAATGAAGCTCAAAAAAACCATATTTTTTGGTTTTTTAGTGACATTTTAAGCATGTTTCGAGTGCCAATATCCACTCACGGAATAATGTTTCAGTTCTTATTTGTTCAATCTCCTGGATATTGAACATTCAAACACTCAAAGTTATGAATATAATATATTTTTTAAAGTTCATAGATATTTGTTCAACATCCCGCAGAAGGTTGAGGTCTTGAATGTTCAATCTCCACTGTCAACCAATCAGGAGCCGCTAGTTAAAATGTGCGGCCATGTTGATTTTTAGTTGTTTTCTAACAACGAAATTGTTCCACTAAAAATACGTTTAATTGCGAATATATACTGTTATTGAACTAAAAAATGACTTCACCGGCTGCAGAATCAATAAACCTTAGAACAGTAGCTCAAATAGAAAGGTAAGTTATAATAAAAACACATAAATTTGTTTTTGACCACGATAGTTTTATTTTCACTCTACCGGTTTCGGAAGATCCCTTCCTTCGTCAGGAGAATATTTAAAACTAATCTACTACACAAAATATTGACACATAAATACAAAAATGTTAAGTGTTTGAGGGAGATGTCGACGAAGTGGAAGGGGTAATTACGGGAATTCCAGGAAGAACAGAGCGGTTAACTGGAAATATGTCAAGAATAGGACTATAAGACAGATTAATTTGGTTATTTATTATACTGGAGTTATTATTGATGGATTTTCTGATTTCAAGTGCTTCTAAATTATCTAATTTTTTGCCTGTATATTACTAGTCCGTTATCACTGCTGAGATCGCTGATGAAAACGAAGTCCAAATATTAAAATTTTGAATTCATTCAATTAAAAGTTTCTGATTTTTTGTTATTTTTAGTCACATAAAAAACAATAAACATATTCTTATGTAGGAACTACAATAAAACCAACTAGGCAAACGACTAACAACAATAAATGTAATGTTAAATAGCGCACACCCATAACCCAAATCGCGGGATATTATAATTTTAGGATTTTAAGAGCTGAAAGTATTTTTAAAAAAATAATATTTTACGCACGATAATCAACATAAATAATAAGCTCACGGCAAATGAGACCTTCCGAAAGAAAAAAATCTTTCTAAAGTAAGTAAACTTTAAAAATTACATTTATCAAATGTAGGTAACGAAACAATAAAAATAAAACAAATTTTCAACTGAAAATTGAACTTCAATAATTTTACGCATCACTCGGGTTTTTTTTATGGAATACCGCAAACACAGTCTCAACTGCTCCCAACCATCTGGAGCCAGTGAGACTATGGAATCCCCAATTGGGGTATATTAGTATATTGTGAGGCTGAAGGTAGTGTGGAGGGGAAGGAGATGGAGAGGAGAAAGAGAGGAAGGAGGATGAAGGAGAAGAGAGATGGTATGTGAGTATCTCTTCAGATCTGATCACCAAACACGGCTAAAGCCATTTCAATTCTTATGGTGGTCTTTACACCATATCTTCCCCTCTGGAACATGCCACAAATAGACTATATGTTATTTTTAATGAACAATTTGGGAAATAACATAAATGAATCAAATAAAATATACTTGCGCACGCCGGGATTTGAATCCACGACCTCCGGATTTCTAGTCAAGAGAACCCCTAGACCACGAAGGCCGTAATACGTACGATGTAAAAATATTTCACATCACGCATGCACTGACAACCGATAGTAGTATATTAGCGGTAGGTACCTTTGTACTTGTGCATTGTTTTCAAACTTCCAAAATATTGGATGATTTATAAAGAGCAGTTTTTGTGAGAAATCAACTCAAGGACTCTGTTTGTATATTTTAAAGTAATACAAGTCAACTACTAACTAAGATAAAAGTAAAGTATTTGAAATCTGAAAATCACCCTGTATATACATGTTTAAATTAGGTTTGGGTTCCTTTTGCTACAAACTATCGAAGAGAAGTGAAGCTCCCTAATCAAAAATGAGACTTAAATAATAAAATTTGGCTGCCTATAAAGAAGGTGTATACTAGCGCCATCTATATTCTAAATCAGCTAAATTATAATTGGTTTGAAACTCGGAGCAAATTTGAACATACTCCGGGCCAAAATAGGCAGATATTTTTCAAAACAAAAAAATATCGAATTCTATTTTCCAATTAAACAACCAAAGAATTATACAAAACCAATTATGAAATAATAAATTAGAAAATTACTGCTGTTAAAAGAGAAAAAAAAGAGAAAAGAAAAAAACACATTACAATAATCATATATAACAACATATAGTATGGACAACACAACAAAGGTTAATAGATTCCAGGGGCCTTAGCATGAGAATCGATCGAACTTAACGATATCGTATTGCTAAGCGTATCTACCGACCATTTTATAACGACTTCCCTAGCATGAGAACACTATTGATATCTCTAACGACATCGATAAGGCAATAAATACAAATCGATATACGCTGGCAATACTGGGACGGAATTGTCTATGAATTGGATAGACGTCAGACGTCAAACGTCAGATTTCAAGCTTGATCATTGTAACCGCCTTGTTTTTTTAATATTTTACGATGTCGCAAGCAATGGTAGCTGGGTAAGTTATTTATTTATCTTTTTATGTGAAAGAATTTCCATTATTATCAAAGAGATATACTTACATTCTATTGTGTCAAAATTTTGAAGTTATTTTTACTAATATTTCAATCATACGCAGTATTTTAAGATATTCAAAATGCTGATATTATGATTTCAGGAAGAGAGTAAGGTCGACGACCAGTCAAATGGATCTGCTAACCAGCTATATGGCTGACCATTCGGAGTTGAAGGTTTGTGGGATCTCAGGGTTCAAATAAGGAAATGTGGCGGAATTTGGCGGAACAACTGGCAGAATTGGGTCCTGCTAAGTCAGCCGAGCAGTGGAAAACAGTGAGTATTTGTACCTACCTATACAAACTGGTTGCAGCAAACTTTTCTGACCTTCTAATATAATCTATCATCGAGACACTTGATATAAGACGGTAAATCACTTTTAACCTGACATTATTTTTACATTTTACAGACATGGCGTGACATAGCTTCCCCTTCTCGCCCGAGCAAGAAGAGGAAGCTAACTGACAAGCCAAATGTGGGGGTTCGGATGGTGATGGCGCAGGAGGCTAGTAACGAATCATCCAAGGAGCTTGTGGGAGCTATTAATAAATTCTCCAATATTTTTAAGGTATTTCCTATTTCTCTTCGAATCACTCCCAAATACAGCGCTACACGTGGAAGTTGCCAGATTAAAATATAAAGAAATAGCGTCAATCCATGTTTAGGCCACTGCCAACTTATAAGTGTGGCACTGTACTTTTAAATTAGAATTAAATCTTAGTAGAACAAAATAAAATGCCCAGCTTTGACTTAACTAACTAACTAACTAACCATCACGCCGTTTCCCCGCAGGGGTAGGCAGAGAGGACGGACCGCCAAACAACTCGGTCTTGGCACACACTCCTTGCCTCATTTACATTCATACATCGTCTCATACATACTCTTCTATGATTATTAGCTTTGACTTATTTCATTTATTTATTGTACTATTCCCAATGTACTATTTTTCCATTTTGCGCGGAGGAGTTTTTATTGTTCTGTTTGTTTAGATATTCTTTGTGTTAAAAAAAATTAATAAACATGTAAAATCCAGCTTGGCGAGAAATTCAAAATGAATAAATTCATTTATAATCTTCCTTTTAGTATGTCGACTACCTATTGTTATTTAAATTAAATTAATGAGTTGTTATTTATCATTTCAGAGTTCAATGGATCGTTTTGCTGACATTTTTGAGGTATTTCCTGTTCCTTTTTGTAATTATTTGTCAGGGCACCCCGAGACCGGGCAAGATACAGTGTCTACATAGACATGGTGCTTTTCTGGTCTCGTCTCACTGGCACTAATAACTCATTTACTATAGAAGGTAAATTAAGTTAGTAAATTAATGAATTATCATCTCTTGTTTCAGAGATACACGGCAGTGGAACGTGAAAGGGTTTGTTTACTCCAACGACAGTTGGCGAGGTATTTATTTGCTTTACATCTATACAGGCTTTTAAAAACATTAAATGTACAAAACTGAACAAATTAAATTAAATATTGCATTATTTAATATGTCACTTGAGAGATTGCGAAGTATGTTCACAAGGGATGGAACACGATTATTAACAATTGTCCTTGGAGAGGCAAGCAGTCCAGCTAGGAGGTACGATGAAAGTAGAATGAATGAGATCTCTAATAAAACATTTCTAATTCTAGACAAACTCAACCATCGAAACAACCGTCAACATCATTTGCTAACTCGCCCAACTATACGTTGCAGTTGGAGTCGGAGGATGACTGCGATTAGTTTTTAGGTTTTTTTTTATAATTTTCAAGATAATAAGTTTTTTGTATACTTTGTGTGTTAAATTTTTATTTTTATTACCGTTTTGTATGTTCATAATTTTTATGTTTCTTGTGAAAAAGTGAAACTCAACAACAAATGTCATTTTTTTACAATTTAGATACATACAATACAATATTTTAAAGTACGTGTTGTGTAATATTGCATGCAGCACTTTGCATATACATATACTTGATTAGTAGCAGTTCTTCAAACTCTTGCAATGTCTCTGTGAGGCGTGAATTGTTTTTACAATGTAGGTACATACAATACAATGTTTTAAACTACTATTGAAGTACTTGTTGTGAAATATTGCATGC
Source organism: Hesperophylax consimilis (assembly GCF_061612785.1). Classification (NCBI taxonomy): domain Eukaryota; kingdom Metazoa; phylum Arthropoda; class Insecta; order Trichoptera; family Limnephilidae; genus Hesperophylax; species Hesperophylax consimilis. Next base: position 235,549 of record NW_028301278.1, read on the forward strand.
AGCGCTTTGCATATATGAATATGTACTTGATTAGTAGCAGTTCTTCAAACTCTTGCAATGTCTCTGTGAGGCGTGAATTGTTTTTACAATGTAGGTACATACAATACAATGTTTTAAACTACTATTGAAGTACTTGTTGTGAAATATTGCATGCAGCGCTTTGCATATATGAATATGTACTTGATTAGTAGCAGTTCTTCAAACTCTTGCAATGTCTCTGTGAGGCGTGAATTGTTTTTACAATGTAGGTACATACAATACAATGTTTTAAAGTACTTTTGAAGTACTTGTTGTGAAATATTGCATGCAGCGCTTTGCATATATGAATATGTACTTGATTAGTAGCAGTTCTTCAAACTCTTGCAATGTCTCTGTGAGGCGTGAATTGTTTTTACAATGTAGGTACATACAATACAATGTTTTAAAGTACTTTTGAAGTACTTGTTGTGAAATATTGCATGCAGCGCTTTGCATATATGAATATGTACTTGATTAGTAGCAGTTCTTCAAACTCTTGCAATGTCTCTGTGAGGCGTGAATTGTTTTTACAATGTAGGTACATACAATACAATGTTTTAAACTACTATTGAAGTACTTGTTGTGAAATATTGCATGCAGCGCTTTGCATATATGAATATGTACTTGATTAGTAGCAGTTCTTCAAACTCTTGCAATGTCTCTGTGAGGCGTGAATTGTTTTTACAATGTAGGTACATACAATACAATGTCTTAAACTACTATTGAAGTACTTGTTGTGAAATATTGCATGCAGCGCTTTGCATATATGAATATGTACTTGATTAGTAGCAGTTCTTCAAACTCTTGCAATGTCTCTGTGAGGCGTGAATTGTTTTTACAATGTAGGTACATACAATACAATGTTTTAAAGTACTTTTAAAGTACTTGTTGTGAAATATTGCATGCAGCGCTTTGCATATATGAATATGTACTTGATTAGTAGCAGTTCTTCAAACTCTTGCAATGTCTCTGTGAGGCGTGAATTGTTTTTACAATGTAGGTACATACAATACAATGTTTTAAAGTACTTTTGAAGTACTTGTTGTGAAATATTGCATGCAGCGCTTTGCATATATGAATATGTACTTGATTAGTAGCAGTTCTTCAAACTCTTGCAATGTCTCTGTGAGGCGTGAATTGTTTTTACAATGTAGGTACATACAATACAATGTTTTAAACTACTATTGAAGTACTTGTTGTGAAATATTGCATGCAGCGCTTTGCATATATGAATATGTACTTGATTAGTAGCAGTTCTTCAAACTCTTGCAATGTCTCTGTGAGGTGTGAATTGTTTTTACAATGTAGGTACATACAATACAATGTTTTAAACTACTATTGAAGTACTTGTTGTGAAATATTGCATGCAGCGCTTTGCATATATGAATATGTACTTGATTAGTAGCAGTTCTTCAAACTCTTGCAATGTCTCTGTGAGGCGTGAATTGTTTTTACAATGTAGGTACATACAATACAATGTTTTAAAGTACTTTTGAAGTACTTGTTGTGAAATATTGCATGCAGCGCTTTGCATATATGAATATGTACTTGATTAGTAGCAGTTCTTCAAACTCTTGCAATGTCTCTGTGAGGCGTGAATTGTTTTTACAATGTAGGTAAATACAATACAATGTTTTAAAGTTCTTTTGAAGTACTTGTTGTGAAATATTGCATGCAGCGCTTTGCATATATGAATATGTACTTGATTAGTAGCAGTTCTTCAAACTCTTGCAATGTCTCTGTGAGGCGTGAATTGTTTTTACAATGTAGGTACATACAATACAATGTTTTAAACTACTATTGAAGTACTTGTTGTGAAATATTGCATGCAGCGCTTTGCATATATGAATATGTACTTGATTAGTAGCAGTTCTTCAAACTCTTGCAATGTCTCTGTGAGGCGTGAATTGTTTTTACAATGTAGGTACATACAATACAATGTCTTAAACTACTATTGAAGTACTTGTTGTGTAATATTGCATGCAGCGCTTTGCATATATGAATATGTACTTGATTAGTAGCAGTTCTTCAAACTCTTGCAATGTCTCTGTGAGGCGTGAATTGTTTTTACAATGTAGGTACATACAATACAATGTTTTAAAGTACTTTTAAAGTACTTGTTGTGAAATATTGCATGCAGCGCTTTGCATATATGAATATGTACTTGATTAGTAGCAGTTCTTCAAACTCTTGCAATGTCTCTGTGAGGCTTGAATTGTTTTTACAATGTAGGTACATACAATACAATGTTTAAAAGTACTTTTGAAGTACTTGTTGTGAAATATTGCATGCAGCGCTTTGCATATATGAATATGTACTTGATTAGTAGCAGTTCTTCAAACTCTTGCAATGTCTCTGTGAGGCGTGAATTGTTTTTACAATGTAGGTACATACAATACAATGTTTTAAAGTACTTTTGAAGTACTTGTTGTGAAATATTGCATGCAGCGCTTTGCATATATGAATATGTACTTGATTAGTAGCAGTTCTTCAAACTCTTGCAATGTCTCTGTGAGGCGTGAATTGTTTTTACAATGTAGGTACATACAATACAATGTTTTAAACTACTATTGAAGTACTTGTTGTGAAATATTGCATGCAGCGCTTTGCATATATGAATATGTACTTGATTAGTAGCAGTTCTTCAAACTCTTGCAATGTCTCTGTGAGGCGTGAATTGTTTTTACAATGTAGGTACATACAATACAATGTCTTAAACTACTATTGAAGTACTTGTTGTGAAATATTGCATGCAGCGCTTTGCATATATGAATATGTACTTGATTAGTAGCAGTTCTTCAAACTCTTGCAATGTCTCTGTGAGGCGTGAATTGTTTTTACAATGTAGGTACATACAATACAATGTTTTAAAGTACTTTTAAAGTACTTGTTGTGAAATATTGCATGCAGCGCTTTGCATATATGAATATGTACTTGATTAGTAGCAGTTCTTCAAACTCTTGCAATGTCTCTGTGAGGCGTGAATTGTTTTTACAATGTAGGTACATACAATACAATGTTTTAAAGTACTTTTGAAGTACTTGTTGTGAAATATTGCATGCAGCGCTTTGCATATATGAATATGTACTTGATTAGTAGCAGTTCTTCAAACTCTTGCAATGTCTCTGTGAGGCGTGAATTGTTTTTACAATGTAGGTACATACAATACAATGTTTTAAACTACTATTGAAGTACTTGTTGTGAAATATTGCATGCAGCGCTTTGCATATATGAATATGTACTTGATTAGTAGCAGTTCTTCAAACTCTTGCAATGTCTCTGTGAGGTGTGAATTGTTTTTACAATGTAGGTACATACAATACAATGTTTTAAACTACTATTGAAGTACTTGTTGTGAAATATTGCATGCAGCGCTTTGCATATATGAATATGTACTTGATTAGTAGCAGTTCTTCAAACTCTTGCAATGTCTCTGTGAGGCGTGAATTGTTTTTACAATGTAGGTACATACAATACAATGTTTTAAAGTACTTTTGAAGTACTTGTTGTGAAATATTGCATGCAGCGCTTTGCATATATGAATATGTACTTGATTAGTAGCAGTTCTTCAAACTCTTGCAATGTCTCTGTGAGGCGTGAATTGTTTTTACAATGTAGGTACATACAATACAATGTTTTAAAGTACTTTTGAAGTACTTGTTGTGAAATATTGCATGCAGCGCTTTGCATATATGAATATGTACTTGATTAGTAGCAGTTCTTCAAACTCTTGCAATGTCTCTGTGAGGCGTGAATTGTTTTTACAATGTAGGTAAATACAATACAATGTTTTAAAGTTCTTTTGAAGTACTTGTTGTGAAATATTGCATGCAGCGCTTTGCATATATGAATATGTACTTGATTAGTAGCAGTTCTTCAAACTCTTGCAATGTCTCTGTGAGGCGTGAATTGTTTTTACAATGTAGGTACATACAATACAATGTTTTAAACTACTATTGAAGTACTTGTTGTGAAATATTGCATGCAGCGCTTTGCATATATGAATATGTACTTGATTAGTAGCAGTTCTTCAAACTCTTGCAATGTCTCTGTGAGGCGTGAATTGTTTTTACAATGTAGGTACATACAATACAATGTCTTAAACTACTATTGAAGTACTTGTTGTGTAATATTGCATGCAGCGCTTTGCATATATGAATATGTACTTGATTAGTAGCAGTTCTTCAAACTCTTGCAATGTCTCTGTGAGGCGTGAATTGTTTTTACAATGTAGGTACATACAATACAATGTTTTAAAGTACTTTTAAAGTACTTGTTGTGAAATATTGCATGCAGCGCTTTGCATATATGAATATGTACTTGATTAGTAGCAGTTCTTCAAACTCTTGCAATGTCTCTGTGAGGCTTGAATTGTTTTTACAATGTAGGTACATACAATACAATGTTTAAAAGTACTTTTGAAGTACTTGTTGTGAAATATTGCATGCAGCGCTTTGCATATATGAATATGTACTTGATTAGTAGCAGTTCTTCAAACTCTTGCAATGTCTCTGTGAGGCGTGAATTGTTTTTACAATGTAGGTACATACAATACAATGTTTTAAACTACTATTGAAGTACTTGTTGTGAAATATTGCATGCAGCGCTTTGCATATATGAATATGTACTTGATTAGTAGCAGTTCTTCAAACTCTTGCAATGTCTCTGTGAGGCGTGAATTGTTTTTACAATGTAGGTACATACAATACAATGTTTTAAACTACTATTGAAGTACTTGTTGTGAAATATTGCATTCAGCGCTTTGCATATATGAATATGTACTTGATTAGTAGCAGTTCTTCAAACTCTTGCAATGTCTCTGTGAGGCGTGAATTGTTTTTACAATGTAGGTACATACAATACAATGTTTTAAAGTACTTTTGAAGTACTTGTTGTGAAATATTGCATGCAGCGCTTTGCATATATGAATATGTACTTGATTAGTAGCAGTTCTTCAAACTCTTGCAATGTCTCTGTGAGGCGTGAATTGTTTTTACAATGTAGGTACATACAATACAATGTTTTAAAGTACTTTTGAAGTACTTGTTGTGAAATATTGCATGCAGCGCTTTGCATATATGAATATGTACTTGATTAGTAGCAGTTCTTCAAACTCTCGCAATGTCTCTGTGAGGCGTGAATTGTTTTTACAATGTAGGTACATACAATACAATGTTTTAAACTACTATTGAAGTACTTGTTGTGAAATATTGCATGCAGCGCTTTGCATATATGAATATGTACTTGATTAGTAGCAGTTCTTCAAACTCTCGCAATGTCTCTGAGAGGCGTGAATTGTTTTTACAATGTAGGTACATAAAATACAATGTTTTAAACTACTATTGAAGTACTTGTTGTGAAATATTGCATGCAGCGCTTTGCATATATGAATATGTACTTGATTAGTAGCAGTTCTTCAAACTCTCGCAACGTCTCTGTGAGGCGTGAATTGTTTTTACAATGTAGGTACATACAATACAATGTTTTAAAGTACTTTTGAAGTACTTGTTGTGAAATATTGCATGCAGCGCTTTGCATATATGAATATGTACTTGATTAGTAGCAGTTCTTCAAACTCTTGCAATGTCTCTGTGAGGCGTGAATTGTTTTTACAATGTAGGTACATACAATACAATGTTTTAAAGTACTTTTGAAGTACTTGTTGTGAAATATTGCATGCAGCGCTTTGCATATATGAATATGTACTTGATTAGTAGCAGTTCTTCAAACTCTTGCAATGTCTCTGTGAGGCGTGAATTGTTTTTACAATGTAGGTACATACAATACAATGTTTTAAACTACTATTGAAGTACTTGTTGTGAAATATTGCATGCAGCGCTTTGCATATATGAATATGTACTTGATTAGTAGCAGTTCTTCAAACTCTTGCAATGTCTCTGTGAGGCGTGAATTGTTTTTACAATGTAGGTACATACAATACAATGTTTTAAACTACTATTGAAGTACTTGTTGTGAAATATTGCATGCAACGCTTTGCATATATGAATATGTACTTGATTAGTAGCAGTTCTTCAAACTCTTGCAATGTCTCTGTGAGGCGTGAATTGTTTTTACAATGTAGGTACATACAATACAATGTTTTAAACTACTATTGAAGTACTTGTTGTGAAATATTGCATGCAGCGCTTTGCATATATGAATATGTACTTGATTAGTAGCAGTTCTTCAAACTCTCGCAATGTCTCTGTGAGGCGTGAATTGTTTTTACAATGTAGGTACATACAATACAATGTTTTAAACTACTATTGAAGTACTTGTTGTGAAATATTGCATGCAGCGATTTGCATATATGAATATGTACTTGATTAGTAGCAGTTCTTTAAACTCTCGCAACGTCTCTGTGAGGCGTGAATTGTTTTTACAATGTAGGTACATAAAATACAATGTTTTAAAATTCTTTTGAAGTACTTGTTGTGAAATATTGCATGCAGCGCTTTGCATATATGAATATGTACTTGATTAGTAGCAGTTCTTCAAACTCTTGCAATGTCTCTGTGAGGCGTGAATTGTTTTTACAATGTAGGTACATACAATACAATGTTTTAAAGTACTTTTGAAGTACTTGTTGTGAAATATTGCATGCAGCGCTTTGCATATATGAATATGTACTTGATTAGTAGCAGTTCTTCAAACTCTCGCAATGTCTCTGTGAGGCGTGAATTGTTTTTACAATGTAGGTACATACAATACAATGTTTTAAACTACTATTGAAGTACTTGTTGTGAAATATTGCATGCAGCGCTTTGCATATATGAATATGTACTTGATTAGTAGCAGTTCTTCAAACTCTCGCAATGTCTCTGAGAGGCGTGAATTGTTTTTACAATGTAGGTACATAAAATACAATGTTTTAAACTACTATTGAAGTACTTGTTGTGAAATATTGCATGCAGCGCTTTGCATATATGAATATGTACTTGATTAGTAGCAGTTCTTCAAACTCTCGCAACGTCTCTGTGAGGCGTGAATTGTTTTTACAATGTAGGTACATACAATACAATGTTTTAAAGTACTTTTGAAGTACTTGTTGTGAAATATTGCATGCAGCGCTTTGCATATATGAATATGTACTTGATTAGTAGCAGTTCTTCAAACTCTTGCAATGTCTCTGTGAGGCGTGAATTGTTTTTACAATGTAGGTACATACAATACAATGTTTTAAAGTACTTTTGAAGTACTTGTTGTGAAATATTGCATGCAGCGCTTTGCATATATGAATATGTACTTGATTAGTAGCAGTTCTTCAAACTCTTGCAATGTCTCTGTGAGGCGTGAATTGTTTTTACAATGTAGGTACATACAATACAATGTTTTAAACTACTATTGAAGTACTTGTTGTGAAATATTGCATGCAGCGCTTTGCATATATGAATATGTACTTGATTAGTAGCAGTTCTTCAAACTCTTGCAATGTCTCTGTGAGGCGTGAATTGTTTTTACAATGTAGGTACATACAATACAATGTTTTAAACTACTATTGAAGTACTTGTTGTGAAATATTGCATGCAACGCTTTGCATATATGAATATGTACTTGATTAGTAGCAGTTCTTCAAACTCTTGCAATGTCTCTGTGAGGCGTGAATTGTTTTTACAATGTAGGTACATACAATACAATGTTTTAAACTACTATTGAAGTACTTGTTGTGAAATATTGCATGCAGCGCTTTGCATATATGAATATGTACTTGATTAGTAGCAGTTCTTCAAACTCTCGCAATGTCTCTGTGAGGCGTGAATTGTTTTTACAATGTAGGTACATACAATACAATGTTTTAAACTACTATTGAAGTACTTGTTGTGAAATATTGCATGCAGCGCTTTGCATATATGAATATGTACTTGATTAGTAGCAGTTCTTCAAACTCTCGCAACGTCTCTGTGAGGCGTGAATTGTTTTTACAATGTAGGTATATACAATACAATGTTTTAAAGTACTTTTGAAGTACTTGTTGTGAAATATTGCATGCAGCGCTTTGCATATATGAATATGTACTTGATTAGTAGCAGTTCTTCAAACTCTTGCAATGTCTCTGTGAGGCGTGAATTGTTTTTACAATGTAGGTACATACAATACAATGTTTTAAAGTACTTTTGAAGTACTTGTTGTGAAATATTGCATGCAGCGCTTTGCATATATGAATATGTACTTGATTAGTAGCAGTTCTTCAAACTCTCGCAATGTCTCTGTGAGGCGTGAATTGTTTTTACAATGTAGGTACATACAATACAATGTTTTAAACTACTATTGAAGTACTTGTTGTGAAATATTGCATGCAGCGATTTGCATATATGAATATGTACTTGATTAGTAGCAGTTCTTCAAACTCTCGCAACGTCTCTGTGAGGCGTGAATTGTTTTTACAATGTAGGTACATAAAATACAATGTTTTAAAGTACTTTTGAAGTACTTGTTGTGAAATATTGCATGCAGCGCTTTGCATATATGAATATGTACTTGATTAGTAGCAGTTCTTCAAACTCTTGCAATGTCTCTGTGAGGCGTGAATTGTTTTTACAATGTAGGTACATACAATACAATGTTTTAAAGTACTTTTGAAGTACTTGTTGTGAAATATTGCATGCAGCGCTTTGCATATATGAATATGTACTTGATTAGTAGCAGTTCTTCAAACTCTCGCAATGTCTCTGTGAGGCGTGAATTGTTTTTAAGATGTAGGTACATACAATACAATGTTTTAAACTACTATTGAAGTACTTGTTGTGAAATATTGCATGCAGCGCTTTGCATATATGAATATGTACTTGATTAGTAGCAGTTCTTCAAACTCTCGCAACGTCTCTGTGAGGCGTGAATTGTTTTTACAATGTAGGTACATACAATACAATGTGTTAAAGTACTTTTGAAGTACTTGTTGTGAAATATTGCATGCAGCGCTTTGCATATATGAATATGTACTTGATTAGTAGCAGTTCTTCAAACTCTCGCAACGTCTCTGTGAGGCGTGAATTGTTTTTACAATGTAGGTACATACAATACAATGTTTTAAAGTACTTTTGAAGTACTTGTTGTGAAATATTGCATGCAGCGCTTTGCATATATGAATATGTACTTGATTAGTAGCAGTTCTTCAAACTCTCGCAATGTCTCTGTGAGGCGTGAATTGTTTTTACAATGTAGGTCCATACAATACAATGTTTTAAACTACTATTGTATATGAATATGTACTTGATTAGTAGCAGTTCTTCAAACTCTTGCAATGTCTCTGTGAGGCGTGAATTGTTTTTACAATGTAGGTACATACAATACAATGTTTTAAAGTACTTTTGAAGTACTTGTTGTGAAATATTGCATGCAGCGCTTTGCATATATGAATATGTACTTGATTAGTAGCAGTTCTTCAAACTCTCGCAATGTCTCTGTGAGGCGTGAATTGTTTTTACAATGTAGGTACATACAATACAATGTTTTAAACTACTATTGAAGTACTTGTTGTGAAATATTGCATGCAGCGCTTTGCATATATGAATATGTACTTGATTAGTAGCAGTTCTTCAAACTCTCGCAACGTCTCTGTGAGGCGTGAATTGTTTTTACAATGTAGGTACATACAATACAATGTCTTAAACTACTATTGAAGTACTTGTTGTGAAATATTGCATGCAGCGCTTTGCATATATGAATATGTACTTGATTAGTAGCAGTTCTTCAAACTCTTGCAATGTCTCTGTGAGGCGTGAATTGTTTTTACAATGTAGGTACATACAATACAATGTTTTAAAGTACTTTTAAAGTACTTGTTGTGAAATATTGCATGCAGCGCTTTGCATATATGAATATGTACTTGATTAGTAGCAGTTCTTCAAACTCTTGCAATGTCTCTGTGAGGCGTGAATTGTTTTTACAATGTAGGTACATACAATACAATGTTTTAAAGTACTTTTGAAGTACTTGTTGTGAAATATTGCATGCAGCGCTTTGCATATATGAATATGTACTTGATTAGTAGCAGTTCTTCAAACTCTTGCAATGTCTCTGTGAGGCGTGAATTGTTTTTACAATGTAGGTACATACAATACAATGTTTTAAACTACTATTGAAGTACTTGTTGTGAAATATTGCATGCAGCGCTTTGCATATATGAATATGTACTTGATTAGTAGCAGTTCTTCAAACTCTTGCAATGTCTCTGTGAGGTGTGAATTGTTTTTACAATGTAGGTACATACAATACAATGTTTTAAACTACTATTGAAGTACTTGTTGTGAAATATTGCATGCAGCGCTTTGCATATATGAATATGTACTTGATTAGTAGCAGTTCTTCAAACTCTTGCAATGTCTCTGTGAGGCGTGAATTGTTTTTACAATGTAGGTACATACAATACAATGTTTTAAAGTACTTTTGAAGTACTTGTTGTGAAATATTGCATGCAGCGCTTTGCATATATGAATATGTACTTGATTAGTAGCAGTTCTTCAAACTCTTGCAATGTCTCTGTGAGGCGTGAATTGTTTTTACAATGTAGGTACATACAATACAATGTTTTAAAGTACTTTTGAAGTACTTGTTGTGAAATATTGCATGCAGCGCTTTGCATATATGAATATGTACTTGATTAGTAGCAGTTCTTCAAACTCTTGCAATGTCTCTGTGAGGCGTGAATTGTTTTTACAATGTAGGTACATACAATACAATGTTTTAAAGTTCTTTTGAAGTACTTGTTGTGAAATATTGCATGCAGCGCTTTGCATATATGAATATGTACTTGATTAGTAGCAGTTCTTCAAACTCTTGCAATGTCTCTGTGAGGCGTGAATTGTTTTTACAATGTAGGTACATACAATACAATGTTTTAAACTACTATTGAAGTACTTGTTGTGAAATATTGCATGCAGCGCTTTGCATATATGAATATGTACTTGATTAGTAGCAGTTCTTCAAACTCTTGCAATGTCTCTGTGAGGCGTGAATTGTTTTTACAATGTAGGTACATACAATACAATGTCTTAAACTACTATTGAAGTACTTGTTGTGTAATATTGCATGCAGCGCTTTGCATATATGAATATGTACTTGATTAGTAGCAGTTCTTCAAACTCTTGCAATGTCTCTGTGAGGCGTGAATTGTTTTTACAATGTAGGTACATACAATACAATGTTTTAAAGTACTTTTAAAGTACTTGTTGTGAAATATTGCATGCAGCGCTTTGCATATATGAATATGTACTTGATTAGTAGCAGTTCTTCAAACTCTTGCAATGTCTCTGTGAGGCTTGAATTGTTTTTACAATGTAGGTACATACAATACAATGTTTAAAAGTACTTTTGAAGTACTTGTTGTGAAATATTGCATGCAGCGCTTTGCATATATGAATATGTACTTGATTAGTAGCAGTTCTTCAAACTCTTGCAATGTCTCTGTGAGGCGTGAATTGTTTTTACAATGTAGGTACATACAATACAATGTTTTAAACTACTATTGAAGTACTTGTTGTGAAATATTGCATGCAGCGCTTTGCATATATGAATATGTACTTGATTAGTAGCAGTTCTTCAAACTCTTGCAATGTCTCTGTGAGGCGTGAATTGTTTTTACAATGTAGGTACATACAATACAATGTTTTAAACTACTATTGAAGTACTTGTTGTGAAATATTGCATTCAGCGCTTTGCATATATGAATATGTACTTGATTAGTAGCAGTTCTTCAAACTCTTGCAATGTCTCTGTGAGGCGTGAATTGTTTTTACAATGTAGGTACATACAATACAATGTTTTAAAGTACTTTTGAAGTACTTGTTGTGAAATATTGCATGCAGCGCTTTGCATATATGAATATGTACTTGATTAGTAGCAGTTCTTCAAACTCTTGCAATGTCTCTGTGAGGCGTGAATTGTTTTTACAATGTAGGTACATACAATACAATGTTTTAAAGTACTTTTGAAGTACTTGTTGTGAAATATTGCATGCAGCGCTTTGCATATATGAATATGTACTTGATTAGTAGCAGTTCTTCAAACTCTCGCAATGTCTCTGTGAGGCGTGAATTGTTTTTACAATGTAGGTACATACAATACAATGTTTTAAAGTACTTTTGAAGTACTTGTTGTGAAATATTGCATGCAGCGCTTTGCATATATGAATATGTACTTGATTAGTAGCAGTTCTTCAAACTCTTGCAATGTCTCTGTGAGGCGTGAATTGTTTTTACAATGTAGGTACATACAATACAATGTTTTAAACTACTATTGAAGTACTTGTTGTGAAATATTGCATGCAGCGCTTTGCATATATGAATATGTACTTGATTAGTAGCAGTTCTTCAAACTCTTGCAATGTCTCTGTGAGGTGTGAATTGTTTTTACAATGTAGGTACATACAATACAATGTTTTAAACTACTATTGAAGTACTTGTTGTGAAATATTGCATGCAGCGCTTTGCATATATGAATATGTACTTGATTAGTAGCAGTTCTTCAAACTCTTGCAATGTCTCTGTGAGGCGTGAATTGTTTTTACAATGTAGGTACATACAATACAATGTTTTAAAGTACTTTTGAAGTACTTGTTGTGAAATATTGCATGCAGCGCTTTGCATATATGAATATGTACTTGATTAGTAGCAGTTCTTCAAACTCTTGCAATGTCTCTGTGAGGCGTGAATTGTTTTTACAATGTAGGTACATACAATACAATGTTTTAAAGTACTTTTGAAGTACTTGTTGTGAAATATTGCATGCAGCGCTTTGCATATATGAATATGTACTTGATTAGTAGCAGTTCTTCAAACTCTTGCAATGTCTCTGTGAGGCGTGAATTGTTTTTACAATGTAGGTACATACAATACAATGTTTTAAAGTTCTTTTGAAGTACTTGTTGTGAAATATTGCATGCAGCGCTTTGCATATATGAATATGTACTTGATTAGTAGCAGTTCTTCAAACTCTTGCAATGTCTCTGTGAGGCGTGAATTGTTTTTACAATGTAGGTACATACAATACAATGTTTTAAACTACTATTGAAGTACTTGTTGTGAAATATTGCATGCAGCGCTTTGCATATATGAATATGTACTTGATTAGTAGCAGTTCTTCAAACTCTTGCAATGTCTCTGTGAGGCGTGAATTGTTTTTACAATGTAGGTACATACAATACAATGTCTTAAACTACTATTGAAGTACTTGTTGTGTAATATTGCATGCAGCGCTTTGCATATATGAATATGTACTTGATTAGTAGCAGTTCTTCAAACTCTTGCAATGTCTCTGTGAGGCGTGAATTGTTTTTACAATGTAGGTACATACAATACAATGTTTTAAAGTACTTTTAAAGTACTTGTTGTGAAATATTGCATGCAGCGCTTTGCATATATGAATATGTACTTGATTAGTAGCAGTTCTTCAAACTCTTGCAATGTCTCTGTGAGGCTTGAATTGTTTTTACAATGTAGGTACATACAATACAATGTTTAAAAGTACTTTTGAAGTACTTGTTGTGAAATATTGCATGCAGCGCTTTGCATATATGAATATGTACTTGATTAGTAGCAGTTCTTCAAACTCTTGCAATGTCTCTGTGAGGCGTGAATTGTTTTTACAATGTAGGTACATACAATACAATGTTTTAAACTACTATTGAAGTACTTGTTGTGAAATATTGCATGCAGCGCTTTGCATATATGAATATGTACTTGATTAGTAGCAGTTCTTCAAACTCTTGCAATGTCTCTGTGAGGCGTGAATTGTTTTTACAATGTAGGTACATACAATACAATGTTTTAAACTACTATTGAAGTACTTGTTGTGAAATATTGCATTCAGCGCTTTGCATATATGAATATGTACTTGATTAGTAGCAGTTCTTCAAACTCTTGCAATGTCTCTGTGAGGCGTGAATTGTTTTTACAATGTAGGTACATACAATACAATGTTTTAAAGTACTTTTGAAGTACTTGTTGTGAAATATTGCATGCAGCGCTTTGCATATATGAATATGTACTTGATTAGTAGCAGTTCTTCAAACTCTTGCAATGTCTCTGTGAGGCGTGAATTGTTTTTACAATGTAGGTACATACAATACAATGTTTTAAAGTACTTTTGAAGTACTTGTTGTGAAATATTGCATGCAGCGCTTTGCATATATGAATATGTACTTGATTAGTAGCAGTTCTTCAAACTCTCGCAATGTCTCTGTGAGGCGTGAATTGTTTTTACAATGTAGGTACATACAATACAATGTTTTAAACTACTATTGAAGTACTTGTTGTGAAATATTGCATGCAGCGATTTGCATATATGAATATGTACTTGATTAGTAGCAGTTCTTCAAACTCTCGCAACGTCTCTGTGAGGCGTGAATTGTTTTTACAATGTAGGTACATAAAATACAATGTTTTAAAATTCTTTTGAAGTACTTGTTGTGAAATATTGCATGCAGCGCTTTGCATATATGAATATGTACTTGATTAGTAGCAGTTCTTCAAACTCTTGCAATGTCTCTGTGAGGCGTGAATTGTTTTTACAATGTAGGTACATACAATACAATGTTTTAAAGTACTTTTGAAGTACTTGTTGTGAAATATTGCATGCAGCGCTTTGCATATATGAATATGTACTTGATTAGTAGCAGTTCTTCAAACTCTCGCAATGTCTCTGTGAGGCGTGAATTGTTTTTACAATGTAGGTACATACAATACAATGTTTTAAACTACTATTGAAGTACTTGTTGTGAAATATTGCATGCAGCGATTTGCATATATGAATATGTACTTGATTAGTAGCAGTTCTTCAAACTCTTGCAATGTCTCTGTGAGGCGTGAATTGTTTTTACAATGTAGGTACATACAATACAATGTTTTAAACTACTATTGAAGTACTTGTTGTGAAATATTGCATGCAACGCTTTGCATATATGAATATGTACTTGATTAGTAGCAGTTCTTCAAACTCTTGCAATGTCTCTGTGAGGCGTGAATTGTTTTTACAATGTAGGTACATACAATACAATGTTTTAAACTACTATTGAAGTACTTGTTGTGAAATATTGCATGCAGCGCTTTGCATATATGAATATGTACTTGATTAGTAGCAGTTCTTCAAACTCTCGCAATGTCTCTGTGAGGCGTGAATTGTTTTTACAATGTAGGTACATACAATACAATGTTTTAAACTACTATTGAAGTACTTGTTGTGAAATATTGCATGCAGCGCTTTGCATATATGAATATGTACTTGATTAGTAGCAGTTCTTCAAACTCTCGCAACGTCTCTGTGAGGCGTGAATTGTTTTTACAATGTAGGTATATACAATACAATGTTTTAAAGTACTTTTGAAGTACTTGTTGTGAAATATTGCATGCAGCGCTTTGCATATATGAATATGTACTTGATTAGTAGCAGTTCTTCAAACTCTTGCAATGTCTCTGTGAGGCGTGAATTGTTTTTACAATGTAGGTACATACAATACAATGTTTTAAAGTACTTTTGAAGTACTTGTTGTGAAATATTGCATGCAGCGCTTTGCATATATGAATATGTACTTGATTAGTAGCAGTTCTTCAAACTCTCGCAATGTCTCTGTGAGGCGTGAATTGTTTTTACAATGTAGGTACATACAATACAATGTTTTAAACTACTATTGAAGTACTTGTTGTGAAATATTGCATGCAGCGATTTGCATATATGAATATGTACTTGATTAGTAGCAGTTCTTCAAACTCTCGCAACGTCTCTGTGAGGCGTGAATTGTTTTTACAATGTAGGTACATAAAATACAATGTTTTAAAGTACTTTTGAAGTACTTGTTGTGAAATATTGCATGCAGCGCTTTGCATATATGAATATGTACTTGATTAGTAGCAGTTCTTCAAACTCTTGCAATGTCTCTGTGAGGCGTGAATTGTTTTTACAATGTAGGTACATACAATACAATGTTTTAAAGTACTTTTGAAGTACTTGTTGTGAAATATTGCATGCAGCGCTTTGCATATATGAATATGTACTTGATTAGTAGCAGTTCTTCAAACTCTCGCAATGTCTCTGTGAGGCGTGAATTGTTTTTAAGATGTAGGTACATACAATACAATGTTTTAAACTACTATTGAAGTACTTGTTGTGAAATATTGCATGCAGCGCTTTGCATATATGAATATGTACTTGATTAGTAGCAGTTCTTCAAACTCTCGCAACGTCTCTGTGAGGCGTGAATTGTTTTTACAATGTAGGTACATACAATACAATGTGTTAAAGTACTTTTGAAGTACTTGTTGTGAAATATTGCATGCAGCGCTTTGCATATATGAATATGTACTTGATTAGTAGCAGTTCTTCAAACTCTCGCAACGTCTCTGTGAGGCGTGAATTGTTTTTACAATGTAGGTACATACAATACAATGTTTTAAAGTACTTTTGAAGTACTTGTTGTGAAATATTGCATGCAGCGCTTTGCATATATGAATATGTACTTGATTAGTAGCAGTTCTTCAAACTCTCGCAATGTCTCTGTGAGGCGTGAATTGTTTTTACAATGTAGGTCCATACAATACAATGTTTTAAACTACTATTGTATATGAATATGTACTTGATTAGTAGCAGTTCTTCAAACTCTTGCAATGTCTCTGTGAGGCGTGAATTGTTTTTACAATGTAGGTACATACAATACAATGTTTTAAAGTACTTTTGAAGTACTTGTTGTGAAATATTGCATGCAGCGCTTTGCATATATGAATATGTACTTGATTAGTAGCAGTTCTTCAAACTCTCGCAATGTCTCTGTGAGGCGTGAATTGTTTTTACAATGTAGGTACATACAATACAATGTTTTAAACTACTATTGAAGTACTTGTTGTGAAATATTGCATGCAGCGCTTTGCATATATGAATATGTACTTGATTAGTAGCAGTTCTTCAAACTCTCGCAACGTCTCTGTGAGGCGTGAATTGTTTTTACAATGTAGGTACATACAATACAATGTTTTAAAGTACTTTTGAAGTACTTGTTGTGAAATATTGCATGCAGCGCTTTGCATATATGAATATGTACTTGATTAGTAGCAGTTCTTCAAATTCTTGCAATGTCTCTGTGAGGCGTGAATTGTTTTTACAATGTAGGTACATACAATACAATGTTTTAAACTACTATTGAAGTACTTGTTGTGAAATATTGCATGCAGCGCTTTGCATATATGAATATGTACTTGATTAGTAGCAGTTCTTCAAACTCTTGCAATGTCTCTGTGAGGCGTGAATTGTTTTTACAATGTAGGTACATACAATACAATGTTTTAAACTACTATTGAAGTACTTGTTGTGAAATATTGCATGCAGCGCTTTGCATATATGAATATGTACTTGATTAGTAGCAGTTCTTCAAACTCTCGCAATGTCTCTGTGAGGCGTGAATTGTTTTTACAATGTAGGTACATACAATACAATGTTTTAAACTACTATTGAAGTACTTGTTGTGAAATATTGCATGCAGCGCTTTGCATATATGAATATGTACTTGATTAGTAGCAGTTCTTCAAACTCTCGCAACGTCTCTGTGAGGCGTGAATTGTTTTTACAATGTAGGTATATACAATACAATGTTTTAAAGTACTTTTGAAGTACTTGTTGTGAAATATTGCATGCAGCGCTTTGCATATATGAATATGTACTTGATTAGTAGCAGTTCTTCAAACTCTTGCAATGTCTCTGTGAGGCGTGAATTGTTTTTACAATGTAGGTACATACAATACAATGTTTTAAAGTACTTTTGAAGTACTTGTTGTGAAATATTGCATGCAGCGCTTTGCATATATGAATATGTACTTGATTAGTAGCAGTTCTTCAAACTCTCGCAATGTCTCTGTGAGGCGTGAATTGTTTTTACAATGTAGGTACATACAATACAATGTTTTAAACTACTATTGAAGTACTTGTTGTGAAATATTGCATGCAGCGATTTGCATATATGAATATGTACTTGATTAGTAGCAGTTCTTCAAACTCTCGCAACGTCTCTGTGAGGCGTGAATTGTTTTTACAATGTAGGTACATAAAATACAATGTTTTAAAGTACTTTTGAAGTACTTGTTGTGAAATATTGCATGCAGCGCTTTGCATATATGAATATGTACTTGATTAGTAGCAGTTCTTCAAACTCTTGCAATGTCTCTGTGAGGCGTGAATTGTTTTTACAATGTAGGTACATACAATACAATGTTTTAAAGTACTTTTGAAGTACTTGTTGTGAAATATTGCATGCAGCGCTTTGCATATATGAATATGTACTTGATTAGTAGCAGTTCTTCAAACTCTCGCAATGTCTCTGTGAGGCGTGAATTGTTTTTACAATGTAGGTACATACAATACAATGTTTTAAACTACTATTGAAGTACTTGTTGTGAAATATTGCATGCAGCGCTTTGCATATATGAATATGTACTTGATTAGTAGCAGTTCTTCAAACTCTCGCAATGTCTCTGAGAGGCGTGAATTGTTTTTACAATGTAGGTACAATAAATTTGGTAAATCCCAAAAAGAAAATGGTACTTACATACCTAGTAGTGTGTCATTCGATTCTAAATTATCCCAAAATCTTCAGGAAACTGTTAATCTTTTTGCTGATTTTTTTAGCGGCGTTTACATTAATGCAAGTGAAGACAGCAATATTTCGTGCTTTGATTTGGTTGAAACTCTTGATATATCTGACTGTAATGTAACCATAGACGATATTATATCTAAGCTGAAGAGTCTTGATTCCCGAAAATCCGCAGGACCTGATAATGTTCCGCCCAGGTTTTTAGTAAATTGTATGCATACATTGTCATATCCTATTCATAAGTTATTTACAAAGTCACTCTCATCAGGTGTATTCCCGGACCTTTGGAAGTTTAGTCTTTTAACGCCCATTTTCAAAAAAGGTAATAAGAGCGAAGTAACAAATTATAGGCCAATATGTATAATGTCTACTTTACCCAAACTTTTTGAAAGCCTAGTACTAGATAAGT
This sequence comes from Hesperophylax consimilis, assembly GCF_061612785.1. Classification (NCBI taxonomy): domain Eukaryota; kingdom Metazoa; phylum Arthropoda; class Insecta; order Trichoptera; family Limnephilidae; genus Hesperophylax; species Hesperophylax consimilis. The sequence goes on from NW_028301278.1 coordinate 254,544, forward strand.
TGATATCCCGAATCAATCGAACCATCTCTCCCCTTCAACATGGATTCATTAAAGGTAGATCTACTCTTACCAATTTGATACTGTACACGAATGATATTGTTAATGCCCTTAATGCATCACATCAAACTGATTCCATATATACTGACTTCAGTAAGGCATTTGATAAAGTAAACCACAAAATATTATTACGTAAACTAAAATTGTTGGGAATAAGAGGGAGCATGTTGGAATGGTTTAAGAGTTATCTATTAGGAAGGTACTTAGCAGTCAAGATAGATTCGTTTACTTCTTATACATTTGCTGCCTCGAGCGGAGTACCACAGGGATCTCACTTGGGCCCAATATTATTTTGTTTGTTTATCAATGATATTGTTAATATTTTTACTAATGTTAAAGTCCTGTTATTTGCCGACGATCTGAAGATATACAGAATAATCAAAGACGATGACGATCGCGCAATTTTGCAGTTGAACCTTAATAAACTATGTGCGTGGTGTTCTGTCAATGATTTGCAACTAAATTTAGGTAAATGCCAGATTATCAGTTTTTACAAAGGCAAAAATCCACTTAATTTTTCCTATTTTATGAATGGTGCTAATCTTCTTCGTGTATCACAGATTCGTGATCTTGGTGTTATATTCCACGAGAGTCTACAGTTTAACGAACACATCGATGAAATAACAAGCGATGCGATGAGAATACTAGGTTTTATTTTGAGAATGGGAGCAAATTTTAAAAGTATGTCAACATTAAAACATCTGTATTGCTCGTTAGTACGAAGCAAATTAGAATACAATTCCACCGTATGGTCACCGTACTACAAGGTCCATTCTCAATCATTAGAAAAGGTACAAAATAAATTCCTTCGGTACATTAATTTTAAAATGAAAATTCCAATCGAATTTATAAATTACAATAACTTGCTTGCTGAAACTAAACTTCTTAAATTATCTGATAGAAGAGTGTTAATTGATTTGCTATTTTTATTCAAAATTATTAAATCTTTAATTGACAGCCCTAATTTGTTGGAACTTATTTGCATTAATGTTCCTGCTAGGCAAACTCGCAGTAAAGATACTTTTAAATTTAACAAGAACCTCAACACTAATTATTCTATTTTTTCACCAATTCCTAGAATTCACAACCTTGCGAATAAATACTGTGAACTTATAGATATGTTTGGTTTTGACAATTTTGTGAGCTTTAAAAGGCAACTTATTTCGATTCTATCGGCTAATAATTAACTTTTATAGCTTTAATAATTTTATTACATCTTCTCCCATTCGAAACCTTTCAAGTAAATTATATCCATATTTGTTTGTTTTTTATTTGCTCTACTATACACTTATAATTGTATGCATATACCTACTAACTACTTTTTATACATAACACTATGTTCCATCTCAGATCTTATTATTTCTTATTCATGTCGATATTGCTAAATTCTATTAGTTTTTGCTTTTTACAGGTGCAACTCTTATTTTGTTATTTTTTTTTTTTTTAAATCTCTGTTATAATGTTCTTTACCTCACGAGTAAGTTACACTCTAATTTATATTGGTTTATCGATTTGTTAAACTCACAATTAATACTGGGTTTAAACACACCCACTTACTTACTTTTTATGTTGAACTTTCTTTTACTTACTATTTCATGCTTGGGTATATTTTATATTGAATCCATCTTATTAGTGTTTTGCTAATTTGCACAAAATTTTATTATATGTGTTGCTTTCTTACAATTAACTCCATTTATCTTCTTATGTTCAATTATTGTAATCAATGTAAATGTATATTTTCATGTAAAAGCCCATTAGGGCGTAAATAAAATAATAAATAAATAAATAAATAAATAAATAAAATACAATGTTTTAAACTACTATTGTATATGAATATGTACTTGATTAGTAGCAGTTCTTCAAACTCTTGCAATGTCTCTGTGAGGCGTGAATTGTTTTTACAATGTAGGTACATACAATACAATGTTTTAAAGTACTTTTGAAGTACTTGTTGTGAAATATTGCATGCAGCGCTTTGCATATATGAATATGTACTTGATTAGTAGCAGTTCTTCAAACTCTCGCAATGTCTCTGTGAGGCGTGAATTGTTTTTACAATGTAGGTACATACAATACAATGTTTTAAACTACTATTGAAGTACTTGTTGTGAAATATTGCATGCAGCGCTTTGCATATATGAATATGTACTTGATTAGTAGCAGTTCTTCAAACTCTCGCAACGTCTCTGTGAGGCGTGAATTGTTTTTACAATGTAGGTACATACAATACAATGTTTTAAAGTACTTTTGAAGTACTTGTTGTGAAATATTGCATGCAGCGCTTTGCATATATGAATATGTACTTGATTAGTAGCAGTTCTTCAAACTCTTGCAATGTCTCTGTGAGGCGTGAATTGTTTTTACAATGTAGGTACATACAATACAATGTTTTAAAGTACTTTTGAAGTACTTGTTGTGAAATATTGCATGCAGCGCTTTGCATATATGAATATGTACTTGATTAGTAGCAGTTCTTCAAACTCTTGCAATGTCTCTGTGAGGCGTGAATTGTTTTTACAATGTAGGTACATACAATACAATGTTTTAAACTACTATTGAAGTACTTGTTGTGAAATATTGCATGCAGCGCTTTGCATATATGAATATGTACTTGATTAGTAGCAGTTCTTCAAACTCTTGCAATGTCTCTGTGAGGCGTGAATTGTTTTTACAATGTAGGTACATACAATACAATGTTTTAAACTACTATTGAAGTACTTGTTGTGAAATATTGCATGCAGCGCTTTGCATATATGAATATGTACTTGATTAGTAGCAGTTCTTCAAACTCTTGCAATGTCTCTGTGAGGCGTGAATTGTTTTTACAATGTAGGTACATACAATACAATGTTTTAAACGACTATTGAAGTACTTGTTGTGAAATATTGCATGCAGCGCTTTGCATATATGAATATGTACTTGATTAGTAGCAGTTCTTCAAACTCTCGCAATGTCTCTGTGAGGCGTGAATTGTTTTTACAATGTAGGTACATACAATACAATGTTTTAAACTACTATTGAAGTACTTGTTGTGAAATATTGCATGCAGCGCTTTGCATATATGAATATGTACTTGATTAGTAGCAGTTCTTCAAACTCTCGCAACGTCTCTGTGAGGCGTGAATTGTTTTTACAATGTAGGTATATACAATACAATGTTTTAAAGTACTTTTGAAGTACTTGTTGTGAAATATTGCATGCAGCGCTTTGCATATATGAATATGTACTTGATTAGTAGCAGTTCTTCAAACTCTTGCAATGTCTCTGTGAGGCGTGAATTGTTTTTACAATGTAGGTACATACAATACAATGTTTTAAAGTACTTTTGAAGTACTTGTTGTGAAATATTGCATGCAGCGCTTTGCATATATGAATATGTACTTGATTAGTAGCAGTTCTTCAAACTCTCGCAATGTCTCTGTGAGGCGTGAATTGTTTTTACAATGTAGGTACATACAATACAATGTTTTAAACTACTATTGAAGTACTTGTTGTGAAATATTGCATGCAGCGATTTGCATATATGAATATGTACTTGATTAGTAGCAGTTCTTCAAACTCTCGCAACGTCTCTGTGAGGCGTGAATTGTTTTTACAATGTAGGTACATAAAATACAATGTTTTAAAGTACTTTTGAAGTACTTGTTGTGAAATATTGCATGCAGCGCTTTGCATATATGAATATGTACTTGATTAGTAGCAGTTCTTCAAACTCTTGCAATGTCTCTGTGAGGCGTGAATTGTTTTTACAATGTAGGTACATACAATACAATGTTTTAAAGTACTTTTGAAGTACTTGTTGTGAAATATTGCATGCAGCGCTTTGCATATATGAATATGTACTTGATTAGTAGCAGTTCTTCAAACTCTCGCAATGTCTCTGTGAGGCGTGAATTGTTTTTAAGATGTAGGTACATACAATACAATGTTTTAAACTACTATTGAAGTACTTGTTGTGAAATATTGCATGCAGCGCTTTGCATATATGAATATGTACTTGATTAGTAGCAGTTCTTCAAACTCTCGCAACGTCTCTGTGAGGCGTGAATTGTTTTTACAATGTAGGTACATACAATACAATGTGTTAAAGTACTTTTGAAGTACTTGTTGTGAAATATTGCATGCAGCGCTTTGCATATATGAATATGTACTTGATTAGTAGCAGTTCTTCAAACTCTCGCAACGTCTCTGTGAGGCGTGAATTGTTTTTACAATGTAGGTACATACAATACAATGTTTTAAAGTACTTTTGAAGTACTTGTTGTGAAATATTGCATGCAGCGCTTTGCATATATGAATATGTACTTGATTAGTAGCAGTTCTTCAAACTCTCGCAATGTCTCTGTGAGGCGTGAATTGTTTTTACAATGTAGGTCCATACAATACAATGTTTTAAACTACTATTGTATATGAATATGTACTTGATTAGTAGCAGTTCTTCAAACTCTTGCAATGTCTCTGTGAGGCGTGAATTGTTTTTACAATGTAGGTACATACAATACAATGTTTTAAAGTACTTTTGAAGTACTTGTTGTGAAATATTGCATGCAGCGCTTTGCATATATGAATATGTACTTGATTAGTAGCAGTTCTTCAAACTCTCGCAATGTCTCTGTGAGGCGTGAATTGTTTTTACAATGTAGGTACATACAATACAATGTTTTAAACTACTATTGAAGTACTTGTTGTGAAATATTGCATGCAGCGCTTTGCATATATGAATATGTACTTGATTAGTAGCAGTTCTTCAAACTCTCGCAACGTCTCTGTGAGGCGTGAATTGTTTTTACAATGTAGGTACATACAATACAATGTTTTAAAGTACTTTTGAAGTACTTGTTGTGAAATATTGCATGCAGCGCTTTGCATATATGAATATGTACTTGATTAGTAGCAGTTCTTCAAATTCTTGCAATGTCTCTGTGAGGCGTGAATTGTTTTTACAATGTAGGTACATACAATACAATGTTTTAAAGTACTTTTGAAGTACTTGTTGTGAAATATTGCATGCAGCGCTTTGCATATATGAATATGTACTTGATTAGTAGCAGTTCTTCAAACTCTTGCAATGTCTCTGTGAGGCGTGAATTGTTTTTACAATGTAGGTACATACAATACAATGTTTTAAACTACTATTGAAGTACTTGTTGTGAAATATTGCATGCAGCGCTTTGCATATATGAATATGTACTTGATTAGTAGCAGTTCTTCAAACTCTCGCAACGTCTCTGTGAGGCGTGAATTGTTTTTACAATGTAGGTACATACAATACAATGTTTTAAAGTACTTTTGAAGTACTTGTTGTGAAATATGGCATGCAGCGCTTTGCATATATGAATATGTACTTGATTAGTAGCAGTTCTTCAAACTCTCGCAATGTCTCTGTGAGGCGTGAATTGTTTTTACAATGTAGGTACATACAATACAATGTTTTAAACTACTATTGAAGTACTTGTTGTGAAATATTGCATGCAGCGCTTTGCATATATGAATATGTACTTGATTAGTAGCAGTTCTTCAAACTCTCGCTACGTCTCTGTGAGGCGTGAATTGTTTTTACAATTTAGGTATATACAATACATTGTTTTAAAGTACTTTTGAAGTACTTGTTGTGAAATATTGCATGCAGCGCTTTGCATTTATGAATATGTACTTGATTAGTAGCAGTTCTTCAAACTCTCGCAATGTCTCTGTGAGGCGTGAATTGTTTTTACAATGTAGGTACATACAATACAATGTTTTAAACTACTATTGTATATGAATATGTACTTGATTAGTAGCAGTTCTTCAAACTCTTGCAATGTCTCTGTGAGGCGTGAATTGTTTTTACAATGTAGGTACATACAATACAATGTTTTAAAGTACTTTTGAAGTACTTGTTGTGAAATATTGCATGCAGCGCTTTGCATATATGAATATGTACTTGATTAGTAGCAGTTCTTCAAACTCTCGCAATGTCTCTGTGAGGCGTGAATTGTTTTTACAATGTAGGTACATACAATACAATGTTTTAAACTACTATTGAAGTACTTGTTGTGAAATATTGCATGCAGCGCTTTGCATATATGAATATGTACTTGATTAGTAGCAGTTCTTCAAACTCTCGCAACGTCTCTGTGAGGCGTGAATTGTTTTTACAATGTAGGTACATACAATACAATGTTTTAAAGTACTTTTGAAGTACTTGTTGTGAAATATTGCATGCAGCGCTTTGCATATATGAATATGTACTTGATTAGTAGCAGTTCTTCAAACTCTTGCAATGTCTCTGTGAGGCGTGAATTGTTTTTACAATGTAGGTACATACAATACAATGTTTTAAAGTACTTTTGAAGTACTTGTTGTGAAATATTGCATGCAGCGCTTTGCATATATGAATATGTACTTGATTAAAAGCAGTTCTTCAAACTCTTGCAATGTCTCTGTGAGGCGTGAATTGTTTTTACAATGTAGGTACATACAATACAATGTTTTAAACAACTATTGAAGTACTTGTTGTGAAATATTGCATGCAGCGCTTTGCATATATGAATATGTACTTGATTAGTAACAGTTCTTCAAACTCTTGCAATGTCTCTGTGAGGCGTGAATTGTTTTTACAATGTAGGTACATACAAAACAATGTTTTAAACTACTATTGAAGTACTTGTTGTGAAATATTGCGTGCAGCGCTTTGCATATATGAATATGTACTTGATTAGTAGCAGTTCTTCAAACTCTCGCAATGTCTCTGCGAGGCGTGAATTGTTTTTACAATGTAGGTACATACAATACAATGTTTTAAACTACTATTGAAGTACTTGTTGTGAAATATTGCATGCAGCGCTTTGCATATATGAATATGTACTTGATTAGTAGCAGTTCTTCAAACTCTTGCAATGTCTCTGTGAGGCGTGAATTGTTTTTACAATGTAGGTACATACAATACAATGTTTTAAACTACTATTGAAGTACTTGTTGTGAAATATTGCATGCAGCGCTTTGCATATATGAATATGTACTTGATTAGTAGCAGTTCTTCAAACTCTTGCAATGTCTCTGTGAGGCGTGAATTGTTTTTACAATGTAGGTACATACAATACAATGTTTTAAAGTACTTTTGAAGTACTTGTTGTGAAATATTGCATGCAGCGCTTTGCATATATGAATATGTACTTGATTAGTAGCAGTTCTTCAAACTCTTGCAATGTCTCTGTGAGGCGTGAATTGTTTTTACAATGTAGGTACATACAATACAATGTTTTTAAACTACTATTGAAGTACTTGTTGTGAAATATTGCATGCAGCGCTTTGCATATATGAATATGTACTTGATTAGTAGCAGTTCTTCAAACTCTCGCAACGTCTCTGTGAGGCGTGAATTGTTTTTACAATGTAGGTTTATACAATACAATGTTTTAAAGTACTTTTGAAGTACTTGGTGTGAAATATTGCATGCAGCGCTTTGCATATATGAATATGTTCTTGATTAGTAGCAGTTCTTCAAACTCTTGCAATGTCTCTGTGAGGCGTGAATTGTTTTTACAATGTAGGTACATACAATACAATGTTTTAAAGTACTTTTGAAGTACTTGTTGTGAAATATTGCATGCAGCGCTTTGCATATATGAATATGTACTTGATTAGTAGCAGTTCTTCAAACTCTTGCAATGTCTCTGTGAGGCGTGAATTGTTTTTACAATGTAGGTATATACAATACAATGTTTTAAAGTACTTTTGAAGTACTTGTTGTGAAATATTGCATGCAGCACTTTGCATATATGAATATGTACTTGATTAGTAGCAGTTCTTCAAACTCTCGCAACGTCTCTGTGAGGCATGAATTGTTTTTACAATGTAGGTACATACAATACAATGTTTTAAAGTACTTTTGAAGTACTTGTTGTGAAATATTGCATGCAGCGCTTTGCATATATGAATATGTACTTGATTAGTAGCAGTTCTTCAAACTCTCGCAATGTCTCTGTGAGGCGTGAATTGTTTTTACAATGTAGGTACATACAATACAATGTTTTAAACAACTATTGAAGTACTTGTTGTGAAATATTGCATGCAGCGCTTTGCATATATGAATATTTACTTGATTAGTAGCAGTTCTTCAAACTCTCGCAATGTCTCTGTGAGGCGTGAATTGTTTTTACAATGTAGGTACATACAATACAATGTTTTAAACTACTATTGAAGTACTTGTTGTGAAATATTGCATGCAGCGCTTTGCATTTATGAATATGTACTTGATTAGTAGCAGTTCTTCAAACTCTCGCAATGTCTCTGTGAGGCGTGAATTGTTTTTACAATGTAGGTACATACAATACAATGTTTTAAACTACTATTGAAGTACTTGTTGTGAAATATTGCATGCAGCGCTTTGCATATATGAATATGTACTTGATTAGTAGCAGTTCTTCAAACTCTCGCAACGTCTCTGTGAGGCGTGAATTGTTTTTACAATGTAGGTACATACAATACAATGTTTTAAAGTACTTTTGAAGTACTTGTTGTGAAATATTGCATGCAGCGCTTTGCATATATGAATATGTACTTGATTAGTAGCAGTTCTTCAAACTCTTGCAATGTCTCTGTGAGGCGTGAATTGTTTTTACAATGTAGGTACATACAATACAATGTTTTAAAGTACTTTTGAAGTACTTGTTGTGAAATATTGCATGCAGCGCTTTGCATATATGAATATGTACTTGATTAAAAGCAGTTCTTCAAACTCTTGCAATGTCTCTGTGAGGCGTGAATTGTTTTTACAATGTAGGTACATACAATACAATGTTTTAAACAACTATTGAAGTACTTGTTGTGAAATATTGCATGCAGCGCTTTGCATATATGAATATGTACTTGATTAGTAGCAGTTCTTCAAACTCTCGCAACGTCTCTGTGAGGCGTGAATTGTTTTTACAATGTAGGTACATACAATACAATGTTTTAAAGTACTTTTGAAGTACTTGTTGTGAAATATTGCATGCAGCGCTTTGCATATATGAATATGTACTTGATTAGTAGCAGTTCTTCAAACTCTTGCAATGTCTCTGTGAGGCGTGAATTGTTTTTACAATGTAGGTACATACAATACAATGTTTTAAAGTACTTTTGAAGTACTTGTTGTGAAATATTGCATGCAGCGCTTTGCATATATGAATATGTACTTGATTAAAAGCAGTTCTTCAAACTCTTGCAATGTCTCTGTGAGGCGTGAATTGTTTTTACAATGTAGGTACATACAATACAATGTTTTAAAGTACTTTTGAAGTACTTGTTGTGAAATATTGCATGCAGCGCTTTGCATATATGAATATGTACTTGATTAAAAGCAGTTCTTCAAACTCTTGCAATGTCTCTGTGAGGCGTGAATTGTTTTTACAATGTAGGTACATACAATACAATGTTTTAAACTACTATTGAAGTACTTGTTGTGAAATATTGCGTGCAGCGCTTTGCATATATGAATATGTACTTGATTAGTAGCAGTTCTTCAAACTCTCGCAATGTCTCTGCGAGGCGTGAATTGTTTTTACAATGTAGGTACATACAATACAATGTTTTAAACTACTATTGAAGTACTTGTTGTGAAATATTGCATGCAGCGCTTTGCATATATGAATATGTACTTGATTAGTAGCAGTTCTTCAAACTCTTGCAATGTCTCTGTGAGGCGTGAATTGTTTTTACAATGTAGGTACATACAATACAATGTTTTAAACTACTATTGAAGTACTTGTTGTGAAATATTGCATGCAGCGCTTTGCATATATGAATATGTACTTGATTAGTAGCAGTTCTTCAAACTCTTGCAATGTCTCTGTGAGGCGTGAATTGTTTTTACAATGTAGGTACATACAATACAATGTTTTAAAGTACTTTTGAAGTACTTGTTGTGAAATATTGCATGCAGCGCTTTGCATATATGAATATGTACTTGATTAGTAGCAGTTCTTCAAACTCTTGCAATGTCTCTGTGAGGCGTGAATTGTTTTTACAATGTAGGTACATACAATACAATGTTTTTAAACTACTATTGAAGTACTTGTTGTGAAATATTGCATGCAGCGCTTTGCATATATGAATATGTACTTGATTAGTAGCAGTTCTTCAAACTCTCGCAACGTCTCTGTGAGGCGTGAATTGTTTTTACAATGTAGGTTTATACAATACAATGTTTTAAAGTACTTTTGAAGTACTTGGTGTGAAATATTGCATGCAGCGCTTTGCATATATGAATATGTTCTTGATTAGTAGCAGTTCTTCAAACTCTTGCAATGTCTCTGTGAGGCGTGAATTGTTTTTACAATGTAGGTACATACAATACAATGTTTTAAAGTACTTTTGAAGTACTTGTTGTGAAATATTGCATGCAGCGCTTTGCATATATGAATATGTACTTGATTAGTAGCAGTTCTTCAAACTCTTGCAATGTCTCTGTGAGGCGTGAATTGTTTTTACAATGTAGGTATATACAATACAATGTTTTAAAGTACTTTTGAAGTACTTGTTGTGAAATATTGCATGCAGCGCTTTGCATATATGAATATGTACTTGATTAGTAGCAGTTCTTCAAACTCTCGCAACGTCTCTGTGAGGCATGAATTGTTTTTACAATGTAGGTACATACAATACAATGTTTTAAAGTACTTTTGAAGTACTTGTTGTGAAATATTGCATGCAGCGCTTTGCATATATGAATATGTACTTGATTAGTAGCAGTTCTTCAAACTCTTGCAATGTCTCTGTGAGGCGTGAATTGTTTTTACAATGTAGGTACATACAATACAATGTTTTAAAGTACTTTTGAAGTACTTGTTGTGAAATATTGCATGCAGCGCTTTGCATATATGAATATGTACTTGATTAGTAGCAGTTCTTCAAACTCTTGCAATGTCTCTGTGAGGCGTGAATTGTTTTTACAATGTAGGTACATACAATACAATGTTTTAAACTACTATTGAAGTACTTGTTGTGAAATATTGCATGCAGCGCTTTGCATATATGAATATGTACTTGATTAGTAGCATTTCTTCAAACTCTTGCAATGTTTCTGTGAGGCGTGAATTGTTTTTACAGTGTTGGTACATACAATACAATGTTTTAAAGTACTTTTGAAGTACTTGTTGTGAAATATTGCATGCAGCGCTTTGCATTTATGAATATGTACTTGATTAGTAGCAGTTCTTCAAACTCTCGCAATGTCTCTGTGAGGCGTGAATTGTTTTTACAATGTAGGTACATACAATACAATGTTTTAAACAACTATTGAAGTACTTGTTGTGAAATATTGCATGCAGCGCTTTGCATATATGAATATTTACTTGATTAGTAGCAGTTCTTCAAACTCTCGCAATGTCTCTGTGAGGCGTGAATTGTTTTTACAATGTAGGTACATACAATACAATGTTTTAAACTACTATTGAAGTACTTGTTGTGAAATATTGCATGCAGCGCTTTGCATATATGAATATGTACTTGATTAGTAGCAGTTCTTCAAACTCTCGCAACGTCTCTGTGAGGCGTGAATTGTTTTTACAATGTAGGTACATACAATACAATGTTTTAAACTACTATTGAAGTACTTGTTGTGAAATATTGCATGCAGCGCTTTGCATATATGAATATGTACTTGATTAGTAGCAGTTCTTCAAACTCTTGCAATGTCTCTGTGAGGCGTGAATTGTTTTTACAATGTAGGTACATACAATACATTGTTTTAAAGTACTTTTGAAGTACTTGTTGTGAAATATTGCATGCAGCGCTTTGCATTTATGAATATGTACTTGATTAGTAGCAGTTCTTCAAACTCTCGCAATGTCTCTGTGAGGCGTGAATTGTTTTTACAATGTAGGTACATACAATACAATGTTTTAAACTACTATTGTATATGAATATGTACTTGATTAGTAGCAGTTCTTCAAACTCTTGCAATGTCTCTGTGAGGCGTGAATTGTTTTTACAATGTAGGTACATACAATACAATGTTTTAAAGTACTTTTGAAGTACTTGTTGTGAAATATTGCATGCAGCGCTTTGCATATATGAATATGTACTTGATTAGTAGCAGTTCTTCAAACTCTCGCAATGTCTCTGTGAGGCGTGAATTGTTTTTACAATGTAGGTACATACAATACAATGTTTTAAACTACTATTGAAGTACTTGTTGTGAAATATTGCATGCAGCGCTTTGCATATATGAATATGTACTTGATTAGTAGCAGTTCTTCAAACTCTCGCAACGTCTCTGTGAGGCGTGAATTGTTTTTACAATGTAGGTACATACAATACAATGTTTTAAAGTACTTTTGAAGTACTTGTTGTGAAATATTGCATGCAGCGCTTTGCATATATGAATATGTACTTGATTAGTAGCAGTTCTTCAAACTCTTGCAATGTCTCTGTGAGGCGTGAATTGTTTTTACAATGTAGGTACATACAATACAATGTTTTAAAGTACTTTTGAAGTACTTGTTGTGAAATATTGCATGCAGCGCTTTGCATATATGAATATGTACTTGATTAAAAGCAGTTCTTCAAACTCTTGCAATGTCTCTGTGAGGCGTGAATTGTTTTTACAATGTAGGTACATACAATACAATGTTTTAAACAACTATTGAAGTACTTGTTGTGAAATATTGCATGCAGCGCTTTGCATATATGAATATTTACTTGATTAGTAGCAGTTCTTCAAACTCTCGCAATGTCTCTGTGAGGCGTGAATTGTTTTTACAATGTAGGTACATACAATACAATGTTTTAAACTACTATTGAAGTACTTGTTTTGAAATATTGCATGCAGCGCTTTGCATATATGAATATGTACTTGATTAGTAGCAGTTCTTCAAACTCTCGCAACGTCTCTGTGAGGCGTGAATTGTTTTTACAATGTAGGTACATACAATACAATGTTTTAAAGTACTTTTGAAGTACTTGTTGTGAAATATTGCATGCAGCGCTTTGCATATATGAATATGTACTTGATTAGTAGCAGTTCTTCAAACTCTCGCAACGTCTCTGTGAGGCGTGAATTGTTTTTACAATGTAGGTACATACAATACAATCTTTTAAAGTACTTTTGAAGTACTTGTTGTGAAATATTGCATGCAGCGCTTTGCATATATGAATATGTACTTGATTAGTAGCAGTTCTTCAAACTCTTGCAATGTCTCTGTGAGGCGTGAATTGTTTTTACAATGTAGGTACATACAATACAATGTTTTAAACTACTATTGAAGTACTTGTTGTGAAATATTGCATGCAGCGCTTTGCATATATGAATATGTACTTGATTAGTAGCAGTTCTTCAAACTCTTGCAATGTCTCTGTGAGGCGTGAATTGTTTTTACAATGTAGGTACATACAATACAATGTTTTAAACTACTATTGAAGTACTTGTTGTGAAATATTGCGTGCAGCGCTTTGCATATATGAATATGTACTTGATTAGTAGCAGTTCTTCAAACTCTCGCAATGTCTCTGCGAGGCGTGAATTGTTTTTACAATGTAGGTACATACAATACAATGTTTTAAACTACTATTGAAGTACTTGTTGTGAAATATTGCATGCAGCGCTTTGCATATATGAATATGTACTTGATTAGTAGCAGTTCTTCAAACTCTTGCAATGTCTCTGTGAGGCGTGAATTGTTTTTACAATGTAGGTACATACAATACAATGTTTTAAACTACTATTGAAGTACTTGTTGTGAAATATTGCATGCAGCGCTTTGCATATATGAATATGTACTTGATAAGTAGCAGTTCTTCAAACTCTTGCAATGTCTCTGTGAGGCGTGAATTGTTTTTACAATGTAGGTACATACAATACAATGTTTTAAAGTACTTTTGAAGTACTTGTTGTGAAATATTGCATGCAGCGCTTTGCATATATGAATATGTACTTGATTAGTAGCAGTTCTTCAAACTCTTGCAATGTCTCTGTGAGGCGTGAATTGTTTTTACAATGTAGGTACATACAATACAATGTTTTAAACTACTATTGAAGTACTTGTTGTGAAATATTGCATGCAGCGCTTTGCATATATGAATATGTACTTGATTAGTAGCAGTTCTTCAAACTCTCGCAACGTCTCTGTGAGGCGTAAATTGTTTTTACAATGTAGGTTTATACAATACAATGTTTTAAAGTACTTTTGAAGTACTTGGTGTGAAATATTGCATGCAGCGCTTTGCATATATGAATATGTACTTGATTAGTAGCAGTTCTTCAAACTCTTGCAATGTCTCTGTGAGGCGTGAATTGTTTTTACAATGTAGGTACATACAATACAATGTTTTAAAGTACTTTTGAAGTACTTGTTGTGAAATATTGCATGCAGCGCTTTGCATATATGAATATGTACTTGATTAGTAGCAGTTCTTCAAACTCTTGCAATGTCTCTGTGAGGCGTGAATTGTTTTTACAATGTAGGTATATACAATACAATGTTTTAAAGTACTTTTGAAGTACTTGTTGTGAAATATTGCATGCAGCGCTTTGCATATATGAATATGTACTTGATTAGTAGCAGTTCTTCAAACTCTTGCAATGTCTCTGTGAGGCGTGAATTGTTTTTACAATGTAGGTACATACAATACAATGTTTTAAAGTACTTTTGAAGTACTTGTTGTGAAATATTGCATGCAGCGCTTTGCATATATGAATATGTACTTGATTAGTAGCAGTTCTTCAAACTCTCGCAATGTCTCTGTGAGGCGTGAATTGTTTTTACAATGTAGGTACATACAATACAATGTTTTAAACTAGTATTGAAGTACTTGTTGTGAAATATTGCATGCAGCGCTTTGCATATATGAATATGTACTTGATTAGTAGCAGTTCTTCAAACTCTCGCAACGTCTCTGTGAGGCGTGAATTGTTTTTACAATGTAGGTACATAAAATACAATGTTTTAAAGTACTTTTGAAGTACTTGTTGTGAAATATTGCATGCAGCGCTTTGCATATATGAATATGTACTTGATTAGTAGCAGTTCTTCAAACTCTTGCAATGTCTCTGTGAGGCGTGAATTGTTTTTTCAATGTAGGTACATACAATACAATGTTTTAAAGTACTTTTGAAGTACTTGTTGTGAAATATTGCATGCAGCGCTTTGCATATATGAATATGTAGGTACTTGATTAGTAGCAGTTCTTCAAACTCTCGCAATGTCTCTGTGAGGCGTGAATTGTTTTTACAATGTAGGTACATACAATACAATGTTTTAAACTACTATTGAAGTACTTGTTGTGAAATATTGCATGCAGCGCTTTGCATATATGAATATGTACTTGATTAGTAGCAGTTCTTCAAACTCTCGCAACGTCTCTGTGAGGCGTGAATTGTTTTTACAATGTAGGTACATACAATACAATGTTTTAAAGTACTTTTGAAGTACTTGTTGTGAAATATTGCATGCAGCGCTTTGCATATATGAATATGTACTTGATTAGTAGCAGTTCTTCAAACTCTTGCAATGTCTCTGTGAGGCGTGAATTGTTTTTACAATGTAGGTACATACAATACAATGTTTTAAACTACTATTGAAGTACTTGTTGTGAAATATTGCATGCAGCGCTTTGCATATATGAATATGTACTTGATTAGTAGCAGTTCTTCAAACTCTTGCAATGTCTCTGTGAGGCGTGAATTGTTTTTACAATGTAGGTACATACAATACAATGTTTTAAACTACTATTGAAGTACTTGTTGTGAAATATTGCGTGCAGCGCTTTGCATATATGAATATGTACTTGATTAGTAGCAGTTCTTCAAACTCTCGCAATGTCTCTGCGAGGCGTGAATTGTTTTTACAATGTAGGTACATACAATACAATGTTTTAAACTACTATTGAAGTACTTGTTGTGAAATATTGCATGCAGCGCTTTGCATATATGAATATGTACTTGATTAGTAGCAGTTCTTCAAACTCTTGCAATGTCTCTGTGAGGCGTGAATTGTTTTTACAATGTAGGTACATACAATACAATGTTTTAAACTACTATTGAAGTACTTGTTGTGAAATATTGCATGCAGCGCTTTGCATATATGAATATGTACTTGATTAGTAGCAGTTCTTCAAACTCTTGCAATGTCTCTGTGAGGCGTGAATTGTTTTTACAATGTAGGTACATACAATACAATGTTTTAAAGTACTTTTGAAGTACTTGTTGTGAAATATTGCATGCAGCGCTTTGCATATATGAATATGTAGGTACTTGATTAGTAGCAGTTCTTCAAACTCTCGCAATGTCTCTGTGAGGCGTGAATTGTTTTTACAATGTAGGTACATACAATACAATGTTTTAAACTACTATTGAAGTACTTGTTGTGAAATATTGCATGCAGCGCTTTGCATATATGAATATGTACTTGATTAGTAGCAGTTCTTCAAACTCTCGCAACGTCTCTGTGAGGCGTGAATTGTTTTTACAATGTAGGTACATACAATACAATGTTTTAAAGTACTTTTGAAGTACTTGTTGTGAAATATTGCATGCAGCGCTTTGCATATATGAATATGTACTTGATTAGTAGCAGTTCTTCAAACTCTTGCAATGTCTCTGTGAGGCGTGAATTGTTTTTACAATGTAGGTACATACAATACAATGTTTTAAACTACTATTGAAGTACTTGTTGTGAAATATTGCATGCAGCGCTTTGCATATATGAATATGTACTTGATTAGTAGCAGTTCTTCAAACTCTTGCAATGTCTCTGTGAGGCGTGAATTGTTTTTACAATGTAGGTACATACAATACAATGTTTTAAACTACTATTGAAGTACTTGTTGTGAAATATTGCGTGCAGCGCTTTGCATATATGAATATGTACTTGATTAGTAGCAGTTCTTCAAACTCTCGCAATGTCTCTGCGAGGCGTGAATTGTTTTTACAATGTAGGTACATACAATACAATGTTTTAAACTACTATTGAAGTACTTGTTGTGAAATATTGCATGCAGCGCTTTGCATATATGAATATGTACTTGATTAGTAGCAGTTCTTCAAACTCTTGCAATGTCTCTGTGAGGCGTGAATTGTTTTTACAATGTAGGTACATACAATACAATGTTTTAAACTACTATTGAAGTACTTGTTGTGAAATATTGCATGCAGCGCTTTGCATATATGAATATGTACTTGATTAGTAGCAGTTCTTCAAACTCTTGCAATGTCTCTGTGAGGCGTGAATTGTTTTTACAATGTAGGTACATACAATACAATGTTTTAAAGTACTTTTGAAGTACTTGTTGTGAAATATTGCATGCAGCGCTTTGCATATATGAATATGTACTTGATTAGTAGCAGTTCTTCAAACTCTTGCAATGTCTCTGTGAGGCGTGAATTGTTTTTACAATGTAGGTATATACAATACAATGTTTTAAAGTACTTTTGAAGTACTTGTTGTGAAATATTGCATGCAGCGCTTTGCATATATGAATATGTACTTGATTAGTAGCAGTTCTTCAAACTCTTGCAATGTCTCTGTGAGGCGTGAATTGTTTTTACAATGTAGGTACATACAATACAATGTTTTAAAGTACTTTTGAAGTACTTGTTGTGAAATATTGCATGCAGCGCTTTGCATATATGAATATGTACTTGATTAGTAGCAGTTCTTCAAACTCTCGCAATGTCTCTGTGAGGCGTGAATTGTTTTTACAATGTAGGTACATACAATACAATGTTTTAAACTAGTATTGAAGTACTTGTTGTGAAATATTGCATGCAGCGCTTTGCATATATGAATATGTACTTGATTAGTAGCAGTTCTTCAAACTCTCGCAACGTCTCTGTGAGGCGTGAATTGTTTTTACAATGTAGGTACATAAAATACAATGTTTTAAAGTACTTTTGAAGTACTTGTTGTGAAATATTGCATGCAGCGCTTTGCATATATGAATATGTACTTGATTAGTAGCAGTTCTTCAAACTCTTGCAATGTCTCTGTGAGGCGTGAATTGTTTTTTCAATGTAGGTACATACAATACAATGTTTTAAAGTACTTTTGAAGTACTTGTTGTGAAATATTGCATGCAGCGCTTTGCATATATGAATATGTAGGTACTTGATTAGTAGCAGTTCTTCAAACTCTCGCAATGTCTCTGTGAGGCGTGAATTGTTTTTACAATGTAGGTACATACAATACAATGTTTTAAACTACTATTGAAGTACTTGTTGTGAAATATTGCATGCAGCGCTTTGCATATATGAATATGTACTTGATTAGTAGCAGTTCTTCAAACTCTCGCAACGTCTCTGTGAGGCGTGAATTGTTTTTACAATGTAGGTACATACAATACAATGTTTTAAAGTACTTTTGAAGTACTTGTTGTGAAATATTGCATGCAGCGCTTTGCATATATGAATATGTACTTGATTAGTAGCAGTTCTTCAAACTCTTGCAATGTCTCTGTGAGGCGTGAATTGTTTTTACAATGTAGGTACATACAATACAATGTTTTAAAGTACTTTTGAAGTACTTGTTGTGAAATATTGCATGCAGCGCTTTGCATATATGAATATGTACTTGATTAGTAGCAGTTCTTCAAACTCTTGCAATGTCTCTGTGAGGCGTGAATTGTTTTTACAATGTAGGTACATACAATACAATGTTTTAAACTACTATTGAAGTACTTGTTGTGAAATATTGCATGCAGCGCTTTGCATATATGAATATGTACTTGATTAGTAGCATTTCTTCAAACTCTTGCAATGTTTCTGTGAGGCGTGAATTGTTTTTACAGTGTTGGTACATACAATACAATGTTTTAAAGTACTATTGAAGTTCTTTTTGTGAAATATTGCATGCAGCGCTTTGCATATATGTATATTTGATTAGTAGCATTTCTTCAAACTCTTGCAATGTTTCTGTGAGGCGTGAATTGTTTTTACAGTGTTGGTACATACAATACAGTGTTTTAAAGTACTATTGAAGTTCTTTTTGAGAAATATTGCATGCAGCGCTTTGCATATATGTATACTTGATTAGTAGCAGTTCTTCAAACTCTTGCAATGTCTCTGTGAGGCGTGAATTGTTTTTACAATGTAGGTACATACGATACAATGTTTGAACATGATGAAGCACTATAAGTCAGTTTCCTTGTTTAATATATTATCATTCGTGGGAGAAGTACTTTCGCACTAGTTCGTCTCTCACTCTGCGGGCTGCAACAACCCTGCTGACATCTTCAGGCTGGTGCAGCAGCTCAACCTCTCTTAACTCTACATTATCATTATAATCGTCTGTTAATCTGAAAATAGAGAAAAATTTATTAATATTTTGTACTGTTGCCTTACTTTTTTAAATGCATAGGTATAGTTCAACAAGGAAACTGACTTATAGTGCTTCATCATGTTGTATAGTATAGCACAAGTAATAATTATTTGACCAGCAGCATCGGGCTCATAATGGAGAACTCTGTCTTTCCTGAGGCAACGGAATATAGCCTTCCATGCCCCAAATAGGCGTTCTATGGAACATCTCGCCTCACAGTGCGCCTTTGTGTATCTGTATTGGGCACTCCCCTCGACTGCATTCAATATTGGTGTCATCAGATAAGGCTCGAGTGTATATCCAGAATCGCCTGATTGAAACAAAACACCCATTATAATTGGTACATATAACTACTAAATTATGATTTTTTTGCCTTTTTTTTAAATGAGTTGTTGAAATACATACCTAGCAAGAAATATGTCCCAATTCTCTGATTGTATAGTCTGTTCATTTCAGTTTTGACTAAACTATTATTCCAAATGAATTGGTCATGGACAGTACCCGGGAAGCGTGTGTTGATGCTCAATATTTTCAACGTAGCATCGCAGACCTGTTTATCAAACATAAAAAACCTTCAATAAAATTTGAAAACAACAATCCGGCTGTTTTATTTCTGAAAAAATATTTACCACTTGAACATTCAGCGAATAAGTATTGCTATAGGGCTATATCGACTTCTCATGCTAAGGCCCCAGGGGTCATGAGAAGTCGATATAGCCCTATAGCAATACGATATCGTTAACATACGTCATCAATGAGCACTTAACGACATATGCTAGCACGATCAAAATATAACAACCGACGATTGTTAAAATTCCTTGTCTATGGTCAAAGTAGCGACGGTATCGTTAAAATTGCGAGCATGAGAATGTATCGATAGGATAACTTCCGACCGACGGTTGCTAAAAGCCCGCCGAATATAACGTGGGGTCTTGAGTGTCAGTTAAAACTTTGGTTGGCTGTCGATATACGTATTTTTTTTAATAATGTCGTTCATTATGCAAAATTTCTGGTTCAATGAAAGGAGGCAGGTTAGGGAAGATCGTAGGATTGAAAGGCGTCGTTTACGCGATCAATTGAATCCGTTCGAACTTGCAGAGACGGAATTCAGACAATTGTTTCGAATATCGCGTATTATGGCTAGAGATCTCATTGATCAATTAACTCCTTTTCTAGTGTCAAAAAATACATTAGGACTTCCAGTATACATTAAAGTGAGAGTATTAAATATTATCGATATCTTAGTAAAACAAAAACACAATATAAATCTATCCACCACTGGAACGACCACGTGAAATAAATAAATTTGCTTCGATTGCTGATGATAATTTTTCACAATAAAGTGATTAAAATGATCAAAAGTGAAGTTTATTAATTAGTTGTATTATTTATGATGTTGACAGGTACTCGCACCCATCAGCTTCTTTGCTACAGGGAGCTACCAACGTGGAGTAGGCCAAGATCACTTCTTGGCGATAGGGCAAACTACCGTTAGCAAGTGCATAAAACTGTTTATGAAAGCAGTTTTAGAACATCTGTACAGAAGATGGATACATTTTCCGGCTACAAATGAAGCCCGCAAGCAAGTAGAGAGTAGTTTTAGGGAAAAATTAAACTTTCCACATGTTCTGGGATGCATCGATTGCACCCACATCGCCATCGTCACCCCTTCCAGACACGAGGAGCAGTACAAAAACCACAAAGGATTTTATTCGCTGAATGTTCAAGTGGTAAATATTTTTTCAGAAATAAAACAGCCGAATTGTTGTTTTCAAATTTTATTGAAGGTTTTTTATGTTTGATAAACAGGTCTGCGATGCTACGTTGAAAATATTGAGCATCAACACACGCTTCCCGGGTACTGTCCATGACCAATTCATTTGGAATAATAGTTTAGTCAAAACTG
Organism: Hesperophylax consimilis; assembly: GCF_061612785.1. NCBI lineage: Eukaryota > Metazoa > Arthropoda > Insecta > Trichoptera > Limnephilidae > Hesperophylax > Hesperophylax consimilis. Next base: position 275,781 of record NW_028301278.1, read on the forward strand.
AAATGAACAGACTATACAATCAGAGAATTGGGACATATTTCTTGCTAGGTATGTATTTCAACAACTCATTTTAAAAAAAGGCAAAAAAATCATAATTTAGTAGTTGTATGTACCTATTATAATGGGTGTTTTGTTTCAATCAGGCGATTCTGGATATACACTCGAGCCTTATCTGATGACACCAATATTGAATGCAGTCGAGGGGAGTGCCCAATACAGATACACAAAGGCGCACTGTGAGGCGAGATGTTCCGTAGAACGCCTATTTGGGGCATGGAAGGCTATATTCCGTTGCCTCAGGAAAGACAGAGTTCTCCATTATGAGCCCGATGCTGCTGGTCAAATAATTATTACTTGTGCTATACTATACAACATGATGAAGCACTTTAAGTCAGTTTCCTTGTTGAACTATATGAATTTAAAAAAGTAAGGCAACAGTACAAAATATTAATAAATTGTTCTCTATTTTCAGATTAACAGACGATTATAATGATAATGTAGAGTTAAGAGAGGTTGAGCTGCTGCACCAGCCTGAAGATGTCAGCAGGGTTGCTGCAGCCCGCAGAGTGAGAGACGAACTAGTGCGACTCCCACGAATGATAATATATTAAACAAGGAAACTGACTTATAGTGCTTCATCATGTTCAAACATTGTATCGTATGTACCTACATTGTAAAAACAATTCACGCCTCACAGAGACATTGCAAGAGTTTGAAGAACTGCTACTAATCAAGTATACATATATGCAAAGCGCTGCATGCAATATTTCACAAAAAGAACTTCAATAGTAGTTTAAAACATTGTATTGTATGTACCTACATTGTAAAAACAATTCACGCCTCACAGAGACATTGCGAGAGTCTGAAGAACTGCTACTAATCAAGTATACATATATGCAAAGCGCTGCATGCAATATTTCTCAAAAAGAACTTTAATAGTACTTTAAAACATTGTATCGTATGAAGCTACATTGTAAAAACAATTCACGCCTCACAGAGACATTGCGAGAGTTTGAAGAACTGCTACTAATCAAGTATACATATATGAAAAGCGCTGCATGCAATATTTCACAAAAAGAACTTCAATAGTAGTTTAAAACATTGTATTGTATGTACCTACATTGTAAAAACAATTCACGCCTCACAGAGACATTGCGAGAGTCTGAAGAACTGCTACTAATCAAGTATACATATATGCAAAGCGCTGCATGCAATATTTCTCAAAAAGAACTTCAATAGTACTTTAAAACATTGTATTGTATGTACCTACATTGTAAAAACAATTCACGCCTCACAGAGACATTGCAAGAGTTTGAAGAACTGCTACTAATCAAGTACATATTCATATATGCAAAGCGCTGCATGCAATATTTCACAACAAGTACTTCAAAAGTACTTTAAAACATTGTATTGTATGTACCTACATTGTAAAAACAATTCACGCCTCACAGAGACATTGCAAGAGTTTGAAGAACTGCTACTAATCAAGTATATGTATATGCAAAGTGCTGCATGCAATATTACACAACAAGTACTTTGAAATATTGTATTGTATGTATCTAAATTGTAAAAAAATGACATTTGTTGTTGAGTTTCACTTTTTCACAAGAAACATAAAAATTATGAACATACAAAACGTTAATAAAAATAAAAATTTAACACACAAAGTATACAAAAAACTTATTATCTTGAAAATTATAAAAAAAACTTAAAAACTAATCGCAGTCATCCTCCGACTCCAACTGCAACGTATAGTTGGGCGAGTTAGCAAATGATGTTGACGGTTGAGTTTGTCTAGAATTAGAAATGTTTTATTAGAGATCTCATTCATTCTACTTTCATCGTACCTCCTAGCTGGACTGCTTGCCTCTCCAAGGACAATTGTTAATAATCGTCTTCCATCCCTTGTGAACATACTTCGTAATCTCTCAAGTGACATATTAAATAATGCAATATTTAATTTAATTTGTTCAGTTTTGTACATTAAATGTTTTTAAAAGCCTGTATAGATGTATAACAAATAAATACCTCGCCAACTGTCGTTGGAGTAAACAAACCCTTTCACGTTCCACTGCCGTGTATCTCTGAAACAAGGATGAACTCTGAAATGATAAATAACAACTCATTAATTTATTTTAAATAACAATAGGTAGTCGACATACTAAAAGGAAGATTATAAATTAATTTATTCATTTTGAATTTCTCGCCAAGCTGGATTTTACATGTTTATTAATTTTTTTTAACACAAAGAATATCTAAACAAACAGAACAATAAAAACTCCACCGCGCAAAATGGAAAATAGTACATTGGGAATAGTACAATAAATAAATGAAATAAGTCAAAGCTGGGCATTTTATTTTGTTCTACTAAGATTTAATTCTAATTTAAAAGTACAGTGCCACACTTATAAGTTGGCGGTGGCCTAAACAAGAATTGACGCTATTTCTTTATATTTTAATCTGGCAACTTACACGTGTAGCGCTGTATTTGGGAGTGATTCGAAGAGAAATAGGAAATACCTTAAAAATATTGGAGAATTTATGAATAGCTCCCACAAGCTCCTTGGATGATTGGTTATTAGCCTCCTGAGCCATCACCATCCGAACCCCCACATCTGGCTTGTCAGTTAGCTTCCTCTTCTTGCTCGGGCGAGAAGGGGAAGCTATGTCACGCCATGTCTGTAAAATGTAAAAATAATGTCAGGTTAAAAGTGATTTACGGTCTTATATCAAGTGTCTCGATGATAGATTATATTAGAAGGTCAGCAAAGTTTGCTGCAACCAGTTTGTATAGGTAGGTACAAATACTCACTGTTTTCCACTGCTCGGCTGACTTAGCAGGACCCAATTCTGCCAGTTGTTCCGCCAAATTCCGCCACATTTCCTTATTTGAACCCTGAGATCCCACAAACCTTCAACTCCGAATGGTCAGCCATATAGCTGGTTAGCAGATCCATTTGACTGGTCGTCGACCTTACTCTCTTCCTGAAATCATAATATCAGCATTTTGAATATCTTAAAATACTGCGTATGATTGAAATATTAGTAAAAATAACTTCAAAATTTTGACACAATAGAATGTAAGTATATCTCTTTGATAATAATGGAAATTCTTTCACATAAAAAGATAAATAAATAACTTACCCAGCTACCATTGCTTGCGACATCGTAAAATATTAAAAAAACAAGGCGGTTACAATGATCAAGCTTGAAATCTGACGTTTGACGTCTGACGTCTATCCAATTCATAGACAATTCCGTCCCAGTATTGCCAGCGTATATCGATTTGTATTTATTGCCTTATCGATGTCGTTAGAGATATCAATAGTGTTCTCATGCTAGGGAAGTCGTTATAAAATGGTCGGTAGATACGCTTAGCAATACGATATCGTTAAGTTCGATCGATTCTCATGCTAAGGCCCCAGGTCATCCTTCTTCTTCATATTGCTCATTACTGCATTTTGAAAAGTTTTTAGTTTTCAATTAATTAAGTTCAAAATCATTGTGTTATAAGTGTTTTTATACATTTTCATGAATTTTTAATTATGTCCTTTTTTTATTTCACGTTATATTCACATGTTTTTATTGCTTTTCACCATTTTAAATTCATAATGTTTTCTTTATTTTTATTTTTATTTTAAAACAAAAAAAATATTTTTCTTTTACTTTTTAAAACTTTAAAAGACTTTTTCAAGCCTTGTGTTTAATTTTTCTGTCGCGTTTGGACTGCCCCTGCTCCGTTGGGTGGGTATGTTGTCATCCTCAGTTCATCGTTGTCGTCTATTGGTAATAGACATCGCTTCGAAATTGCCCTCTGCGTGGTCCCATGAGCTGTTTTCAGAGTAGCCACACGGATCCTTCCGTCGGCTCCAGGATGTACTGCTGTTACACGCCCGAGCATCCATACACAGGGTGGTAGGTTGTCCTCCTTCAGGACCACCATGTCGCCAGGCTTCAGCTGCTTGTGAAGTCCGCTGGTCCACTTCGTTCTGCCTTGGAGTTGAGCCAGGTATTCCTTGCTCCACCTCGACCAAAATGATTGTATTAGCAAAGAAAGTTTTTGATAATTATTCAGTCTGTTGAATGATATATTTTTCAGATTTTGCTCTGGAATAGCTGCCAAGTTTTCACCAACGAGAAAATGACCAGGACTGAGGGGATTAAGGTCATTTGGATCAGTGGATAGAGGAGTGAGAGGTCTAGAATTTAGAACTGATTCAATCTGGCATAAAACGGTATTAAATTCCTCATATGTTAGTGAGGAGCTACTTGCTTTTCGTTTCAAATGATATTTGACAGATTTTATTCCGGCTTCCCAAAGTCCTCCAAAATGAGGCGCTCTTGGGGGAATGAACTGCCATTGTATTGCAAGTTTCGATAGTGAATTTTCGATTTCATCGCTAGAGCTAGATAAAAAATTATAAATTTCTTTCAACTCATTGTTCGCGCCCTTGAAGTTAGTAGCGTTGTCAGAAAATAATTTACTTGGCCTTCCACGACGTGCTATAAAGCGTTTAAAAAACTTTCTGTGTTCAAAGACAGTACAAGTTCTAAGTGTATGGCCTTTGATACCATGCATACAAATAAACATATATAAGCTTTAACGTTACTAGTTTTCCTGTGAATACCCGACTTTATCATAAATGGTCCACAATAGTCTATACCAGTCATCTTAAAAGGTTTACATTCGGTAACCCTTTCCGCTGGAAGGTCTGCCATTATTTGCTGCATCGTCCTGGGATTTGATCTATAACATATTACACATTTTTTGATTATCTTTTTTACAATATGTTTTCCATTTATTGGCCAGAATTTCAATCTGACTATTGCCAATAAAGTCTGAGTGCCTGCGTGCAAATGCAAATAGTGATAATTTTTTATAATTAGCTTAGTTAAACAGTGATGTGATGGTAACAAGATGGGATGTTGTTGATTTATTGATAACAATTTTCCTTTCGAAAGCCTGCCGCCCACGCGCAGTAAATCATTATGCAAATAAGGATTTAGTGAACGTAGATTACTACCCCTCCAAACATCCCTGCTCGCTTGCAAGGCTCGTATCTCTTCTCTGAAGGAATATGCTTGTGCTCGGGATATTAAAACATTCAAAGAGTCATCCAATTCACTTACTGTCAATTGACCATAACGCTTGCGCGATGCGTTCCTACAATTAAATAAAAATCTAAGTAAATAACCTGTTACTCTTTGCAATTTGTTTAGACTTGAGTACCTCTTAAAAATGTCCCAATCTTGTGTTACTGTTGCCAGCAGTGCAGTTTTCGTTTTCAATTCAGGTGGATCTAAACACGTAGATTCACCGCATGGCCAACTGGATTCTTCTAGCGTTAGCCAAGTAGGCCCGTGCCACCAAATTTTGGATATCAATAATTGAGAAGGTTTAATACCTCTAGATAATACATCCGCGGCATTATCTTCCGATTTCACATGCTTCCATTGTGCAGGTTGGCTTGATTCTTGAATTTCAGCTACCCTATTGGCAACAAAAGTGTTCCATCTCGCAGGTTGTCCCTTGATCCAACATAAGGTTATTTGAGAATCACACCAGTAAGTTGTAACTATATCAGGTATACATATAGCCACCTTAACATAATTCATTAATCTTGATAGTAAAACTGCTCCAGAGAGTTCCAATTTGGGAAGAGATATGGTTTTCAGAGGCGCTACTCGCGACTTTGATATTACTAAATTGGAATATTTTTTACCCAACTCATCAGTAGATATCATATAAATGCAAGCCGAGTATGCCTTTTCTGAAGAATCACAAAATCCATGCAATTGCAAGTTTACTTGATTCTGACAAATTATTTTTCTAGAAATTTGCAAGTTATTTAATAACGGTAATTCTTTTGTATAAGATTCCCATGCATTCATCATGTCAATTGGAATATTTTCGTCCCATTGAATATTTGTCTGCCACAGTCTCTGCATTATTAATTTTGCGACCAACGTAACTGGTCCTATTAATCCTAAAGGATCAAATACAGATGCTATGGCCGACAGCATTTCACGCTTCCTTTTAATTTGCTTATTTATTGGATTCACTGTGTATAAAAAATTGTCCTGTTGATTATTCCATGACAGACCTAATATTTTTCCGTCATTCGATTCGTCACTAATAATCATACTTGACATATCCTCTTGTTTTGAACATAATGAGGGTATATTTGATCGCCATTTCCGCAAATTCATTCCAGCGGATGCCAAAATGGATATTAATTGTTCTTTAATTAATAGGCAATTTTGTTCACTTTCATCGCTAGTTATCAAGTCATCCATATAAAAGTTATGTTTTATAATTTGACTGACCTTATGATTTGTTTCGAGATTTTCATTTGCCAACTGCTCCAGGCATTTGGTTGCCAAAAATGATGAAGGCCCCAAACCATAAGTGACGGTATTGAGATGATAATGTTGAACTTCTTCATCGGGAGAGTTTCTCCATACTATGCGTTGCAGATCCCTATCTTCAGGTTGCACCAATATCTGCCTGTACATTTTCTCGATATCAGCTGTTAATGCGTACTGGTGCTTTCTGAAAAATAGTAATTGCGCGCATAAATCCTTTTGTAAGATTGGTCCTACCATGAGGGCATCATTTAAAGATACTCCAGTAGATGATTTTGATGATCCATCAAATACTACCCGAGTATTGGTGGTTGTACTGGACTCCTTCAACACCGCATGATGCGGTAAATAACAATAAGTTTTATCCAGAGACGGCGCTTCACACCATGTCATGTGACCTAAATCATGATATTCTTGCATAAATTCTTTGTACTTTTCCATCATATTAGGGTTTATAGAAAACTTCCTCTGCAGATTACAGAGTCTTTTTTCTGCCACAGGCAGTGTTTCGCCCAACTATTTAATACAGGGGCGCTGCGGTAATCTTACCGTGAAACGACCCTCGTCATTTCTTTTATGCGTGTCCTTGAAATTTATTTCACATGCACGCTCCTCGTGACTTCTATGCTTAGTAGGACTTAAGGCTCGTTCGCATTGGTCGAGTAGTTTAGTCAAGTAGCTCGCTACTCGCCATTTGACTGACCAAAAAGCGTACGCATTGGTCGAGTAGATTTCACGAGTGAAGTGTCAAATTGTAAGATGAACGGGCTGCAACGCAACAAAGTAAATAGGCTAATTAAGCTGATTGTAATGGATATTTTAGAAGAGGTGGAGGAAGAAATTAGTGAGACGAAAGTGAAAAAACTATGGATACGAAAATGGATTAATAGAAGAGATGCATTAGGAGTTACAAATTCTCTTCTGAAGGAAATGGCATTTGAAGATCCGAAAGAATACTTGGCGACTTTGAGAATGACTGAAAGCTGTTTTAATTTCCTTCTAATGAAAGTGCAGTCACAAATTCAACGCACGGATACCCTTTTCAGAAGTGCAATTCCCGCAAAAACCAAATTACAGGCAGTTCTCTACTTTTTTGCTACAGGATGTAGTTTAAGGACAATCACACATCTCTTTCGACTTGGAAAATCAACTGTTTCGGAATTCATTATAGAAGTTTGTGAAGCTATCTATGAATCATTAAAGGAATTTATCAAGGTAAGATTAAGAGCTGTTTCACACAGCTACAAATATAGTAGATGGCTTATTTCAGCATATCATTCGCCATAAATTCCCAATGGAACGAAATAGCCACTAAAATAGGCCATCCCGCTATAATTATAGCTGTATCTAAAACGGTTCTAAATAAATTATAAATATAATTTGAGAAACATTTATTAATTTTCACATGGTTTAAATATTAAAATTTGCATTAAAGTTATTCGATGTCATGGTTTTCATGTGTTTCAATTTCATATGTGTCTTCTGGGGGCTCATCTAAATAAATTACATCATCATAATACGAAGTATTACTACATGGAGAGTCTTGCGAATCATTTGATACTGGCGTGACTATCCTGGTGAATCTATTTTGCTCAGTTGAATTTTGAAGGTGTTGGCGTCGAATTCTGTTCATGTACAGTTGAATATATTCCTGGGTTTCAAGCGCCAATAGCAAGGGCAAAGATTTCAGTTGTAAGCCGACGTGTCTGCCGAAGACCTCAAACTCGTCTTCTTCTGTAGAGTTGGCAACCTCAGTTATCTCCTTTAGTTGACTCACCATACTCGAAAGTTGGGAAAGCCGCTTTTTTTTGTAGGGGGTTTAGATACGGGTTCACGAAAAGAATTCATAGTAATTCTGCTTTCCTCAGTATCTGTATCCGTGTGTATAATGTCTTCCTGAAAATAAAGTAGAATGTTGTTTATATCGAATGTATACATTATTATAAATCTTTTTTCAGGTTCCCGCCACCACAGACTGGAATATCATTGAGAACGGATTTCGAAAAGAATGGAACTTTCCTGGATGCTGTGGAGCAATCGACGGCAAACATGTCGTCATTAAAGCACCTCCTGAATCAGGAAGTTTATACTACAATTATAAAGAGACAAACAGCATTGTCTTAATGGCAGTTGTAGATCATAAATATTGCTTCAGTTATATAGACATTGGATGTAATGGGCGGGTTTCTGATGGAGGCGTATTTCGAAACTGTAGTTTGTATCAAGCATTAGAAAACGGTATTCTGCCAGAAGGGCATGTACTAGTTGGAGATAATGCATTTCCCTTGAAAGAATACCTTTTAAAACCTTTCCCAGGAAATCGATTAACATCAAAGCAAAAAAATTTTAATTATCGATTGTCTCGGGCCAGAAGAATAGTTGAAAATGCTTTCGGTATACTAGCTGCCAGATTCAGAGTGTTTGAGAAACCGATGCCCTACAGTCCTGAGAAGGTTGTTTGCATTGTAAAGGCGTGTTGCGCTTTACATAATTGGCTCAGAGAGACAAAATTACAGAACAAGCAGTTGGAATATACAGTAGACAAAGACAATTTTGATTCAGGAACTGTTATCCCTGGTAATTGGAGGGTGGAGCCAGAGCCTCAAGGATTGGAACCACTACCAAGTTGTCTGTCCAATCGTTCATCCCGAAGGTCTACAGATCTTCGAGAAAGATATGCAGATTACTTTGTGAACGATGGATCGGTACCTTGGCAGACAAGAATGGTACATTAAAAACTGATGTATAAACGATAGAATAGAATTGAAATGTACTTGCCAAGTTGCTTTCACTTTCTGTTAACATTGTATTAATGTTTCTGAGGGATCCATCTAATAGATTGAACCATTTGACTGATGGTGAATATACTGCGTCAGTTCCGGCACCGGAGGGTTTTGACTCCTTTATTTTTTTTAACTCCTGTGAGTAGGTAGATCTGAAAAGAAATTATTAATGATTAATGACTCTGCTACTACTTTAACATAAATTTATAATAATACAGGCACTTGTAATATACCATATAAATAAAAAAAACTTCACTAACCTGATGCTTTTAATTTTCTAAATGCTATTTTCTAATGCTAAATGTATTATTATATGTATAATTCATGTAAAAATGTTAATTGTTATTATATATCTTCAATTCACTATGCCTATGTAATATTTGACTCCTCCCACTTTTATAATGTATTATATTCTGTCTCCCTCTGTTTTCCTATAAATATGCATCACCTCTGTCTTAGTTTTTAGTTATATTTTACATCCTGATGAAGCTCGACCGTAGCGAAACCGGTAGATGTAATAATAATAAAGTCGTGGTTAATAAACAAAGTGTTTTATTTGATTTAATATAATGTCTAACCACAAAGTGATTGCTTCCTACGAAAAAAAAAAAAAAAAAAAAAAAAAAAACTTTTAATTTTCGCTCTTATCTCCCTATCACCAAATCCAGGAATATTCATCCCTTTTTCTAATTCAGCGTATGCTGATTCCCTGATTTGTTTGATCTTATATCGGGGCGACTTTATATTCCACAAGCATTCGTGTTGTAAATACAACGTCACGAATTTGACAGTAGCGTTTTCGCTCCAACGACAAGACATTTTGGCGTGTTTTGACGGCTACTAATGCTATACTCGCTATACTGATCACTGACTAATGCAGCCAGTGACAATAGACCATCGATAAACTCTATAAATCTGCCATAGACACATGATGAGGGACGCTACTCGCCCGAAAAAATAGAACAGAATGGATTGACTTGACTAAATCGCTGACTAAACTACTCTACTAAATTTATGGTGTTCGCACGTGTCCAGTTACTAAATTACTCGCTACTTGACTAAACTACTCGACCAATGCGAACGGGCCTTTAGTTCCTCTAATTTCCAAAAATTTTCAATTTGCTTGTGTATTAAGCTGAGTGAAAGATTACATGTTTTTACTGGCCTTTTTTCTGGAGTGAAGATTGGTCCGGATATTAGCCATCCGAATTCAGTTCGTTGCAGTATTGGTCCGGAATCCTGAATCTTCATCCGGTCAGAATGTAAAATCTCCCAGAAGGTGTCAGCCCCGATCAGCATGTCTATCGGGCCGGTTTCATTAAATGTAGGATCTGCCATCTGCAATCCTTCGGGAATGCTGGCATCCTTTTTCTGAAATGAGATTTGTGGTAGGTTACTGGTCACTTCCTCCAATACTAAGCATTCAATCCTCTTTGTGAAAGATGAATAATTGGAAGATATTTCTAAATCTGTAATGTTTTTGATATGTAGAACTTTCTTATGAATACCTGTTATAGGTATATCCGCCTTCCTAATTTTTAATTGTAATTTAGTGGCAAACTCTTTGCTAACAAAATTAGATTGCGCACCTGAATCCAACAGAATTCTAGCCTTAATTAAATTTCCCTTTTTATTTCGTACATTAATTACCGCCGTGGATAATAAAATAAAATTGTTGGAGGCTTTCGATGCATGATTACTAACTAAAGGCTCCTTAAATGAAGTGCTGCTTTCTGGATGATTTGACATTTTATCCTCATTCTGCAAATGTAACAAAGTATTGTGTGAATTCATACCACACTTGCGACAGTTATATTTGCTTTTACAATCAGTAAATCTATGACCTACCGATAAGCATTTTAAGCAAGCTTTTAACCGGCGTATTGTTGTAATTCTGTCTGTTGTTTCTAAATTTAAAAATTTTTGATAATTATAAATTTTATGATTTTGATTACAATTTATACATTTTAATTTTTGCGAGGATATAGAAACCATGGCTTCCTTTTTAAAATTATGAGAAAATCCTTTGACTTGTGTATGTCGCTTATCGCTTGGCGTTGAAAATTCTAAAACCTGTACTCTGTCGTACAAACATTTCAGAAACTCTTCGTAGGTAGGAATTTTATTTTTTATCGGATATTGTTCCCAGTGCATTCTGGTTTCATTATCCAATTTGTTTGATAAGATATATATTAACAATATGTCCCAACTTTCAGTGGGTAGATTTAAATTATTCAAAGCCTTTAAATGTAACTGTGCTTCATCTAACAATTTTCTCAATGCTACATGATTCTCAGTTTTTATTCCTTGCAATTGAAATAATGAATTAATATGATTATTTATTATTATTCTCTCATTTTGGAAACGATCTGTCAACATTTCCCAAGCTATAAAGTAATTATCCCGATTTGTAGACAAAGATGATATTAATTTTGCTGCATTATCGAGTAAACATGATTTTAAATAATAAAACTTCTGAATGACATCTAATTCTTCATTGCTGTCGATTAACGAAACAAAGGCATCTCTGAAAGTTAACCATTCTGCATAATTACCGTCGAATTTAGGTAATTCTATGATTGGAAGTTTAACGCCCTTAGAATTGACGGTTTTATTTTCTTTAAATTTATCTTTTGCTATAGCTAACAGGTTGTAGTAGGTATTTTCACGTGTTTCTCTTTCGATGTCCTTTTCAAGTTCATCGGGAGATAGTGACTCTATTTTTTCTTGTAATGCTTCAAATGTGTCTAATAATGGCTCTATCCTTTTTATACGCAATTCGACCTCAGTAATTAATAGCTTATCACTATCCAGGTAGTCTTTAAATCTAGTTAATTTTGCTTTGCAAACTCCGCGCTGAGTTATCAAAGTTTTTAATTCCATTTTCATAAAATTGACTTAACAATAATTTGACGAGTACTTACAGGAATTAGTTATAATCACTACACTTGTATTGCCTTTTAAAGTCACCTTTTAAACACAGTAACTAATAGAATTCACTAACAGAATCAAATATTTAAACAAAAATTAATTAATAATACAATGTTCTAGTAATGCCTAATGTCAACTGTCATTTAGTTTGTTGTTTTTGCGATCTATGGTTTCCTACTTTACCGACGGTGTTGGTATTTACGTGGGTTTTGGATTTAAATTTGTCTATGCAGCAATACTTCGTACCTACAATGTAACTTCTTTACTCTATTACTTCGTAACAATGTAACAATTTTCTGAATATAATCAACATAAATGTTTATTGCGGTACTATAATCATATAGTTCGTCACAACAAAACCTTTTTAATAATTAATTTTTTGACTTAACTCCGAATATCATTTGCAACAATTAGCCCGTTTTTTTCAGAACAATAAAATACCAAAATATGATTTGATTGAATTCGTTCTTTCTAAAAGGATAAAAAGGTGTAAAGGGATGGTCAACTTGCCCGTGGTTTACTTGTGGTTGATGAATCCTCTGTGGTCCTCTTGTTCCTGGATGCTGGTTCTTGATATGGCTTCGACGCGATTCCGTCGAATGATTTTTCTTTAAAAATCGCGCACTCCGATTGTATTTTGCCTTTCGGATCGACGGATCAACTGTTTAAATCAGGCTTAAGTACAAAAGGGTAGATTCCTCTTTAAATAAAACACTTTGTGGAAGTTGAAATTACACCGAATTTATTGTGGCCTTTTCCTGGTTTATATTGCTACCGACACTCTGTAGAGATCACTCTACCAACGGAGAGCGAAATATAATTGTCACTTTGGGTTCCTTTAGCTAGAAACTATCGAAGAGAAGTGAGCTCCCTAATCAATATTGGGGCTTAAATAACATAATTTGGCTGCCTTTAAAGAAGGTGTAAACTAGCGCCATCTGTATTCTAAATCAGTTACTCTATATAAATTATAATTGGTTTGAAGCTCGGATCAAATTCGAACAGTTATCATTTGTAATGTTAAAAAAATTACTTGTAATAAATAAATAAAAAAATAAATCTGTACTTCAGAATAACTTCAACTAAATTATTATGTATTTAGCAAAATAAAATGTAGGTATATCTATATGGGACGTGGGGGATTGCACTAACCTCCCCACATTCTGGAATAAAATATTATTATTAGAGCATGTTTGTAAATGCCCGTATGGGGGGGGGGTATAGTATTGATAAATCAACTCATAAAAATAACGATTTAATAAAATGTATGTCTTTCTTAACAGTCCTTGATAGATTGTTTCGCCACTATGTATTTATTTTATCTTTGTAATAAAGTGTTAAGGTGAAGCCCCGTTAAAAACCAGATCCTTAACAAATAAAACACTAAATATACCGATAACACACACCACACGCGGACAAAGACACTTTCAATACTACGCTACTAAACTGTTTAATTGTATGCCCATTACTCTGAAGCAACTACCAACTGCAAATACATCCGCAAACATTCACAAAAAACACATCACAGCCTGGATCAAAAACCAAGATATTTTATTTTTTCAAAACATAATAACTCCAAACCAAACATAACTAAACCATAAAAAGTATATAATAAATAAACACGTTTTTAGAGATTTTACCAACTATACTCACACTTACAATACAAATATATGCACTTACATATATGTTAATATATATATTAACATATTTATTATGAAAATTCTTTTTACAAAAACCATAAAAATTAAAAAATTAAAATTAAAACTTATAAATAATAAAAACTTTCTTCTAAAACACATAAATACTTGTCACACCTATACATAACCACGTAAACACCTCAGCACAGGTTCTCCTAGTGAGGTGTTCACGAAACAAACAATATTACTCACATACAGTATAGTCCAGTCAAGATGTACATCCGTGCTTGCAAAAGGTCCAGTCATTCTGAATTTTTTATATGTTGTTAGGACCTAAACCAGTATTAAAAAAAAAATTTTGCAACTTCGAAAGTGCTGTGCGAGCGGCGGTGGACCTAAAAAACCAGGAAATTTTCGATTTTTTTTCAGTTTTTGCTCAATATCTCAGTAAAGGAAGGGTCTGACCGGTGTAGTCAGTACACATACTTTTAAAGTAGACTAAATTTGCTATAATTTGAGACCAAAGCAATCTATATAAAGTCATTGGTTTTCAAGATACAGTTCTTCAAAAATAGGCAATTTTTTACAAAAAGTGAAATTTTTTCGAAATGGTCACTTATTTTGTAAAATAATTTCTAAAATACGCATCCCACGTCAAATATTGTGTTTAATAAAGTTGTTGTAAATTTAATAAGCTTTTATTTGAGACTAGATTGATATCTGTAGACTAAACGATTCACTCAAAAATGGCAGATAACCAAAAACAGTCATAAGTGGATTTTGGGTGAAATGCAAATAAACTGTTCTCGCGTCTTTTTATGGTTTTATTGTGCTGTGAAGTAAATTCATTAATCATCGTGGGTTTATCCTAGGGTTATAATATAATTACGACTATTTCAAATTTCAAGTACCCATTAGTACCTATACCCATGACGGATGGATAAAAGTGAATACGACATGTTCACAAAAGGATCCTTCACCATTCGCCGGTCTGACAAGTTTTGGTCTGGGTGGTGGTCCTAACAATTGAACAGAAGCTGATGCGATCCATGAAAACCTACGGTGGGTTGACCCAAGGAAGGGGAATCTCCGAAAGTGTTCTGGCAAGGTGGACAACAAAAATGGTGTTTATGTTGAACATTTGTGAAGCACTGGAAAGTTTTTGCAGCTTATCATGTCCTACTGGAGAGCAGCATGTAGACATGAGACTCGAATATAGACATGAGACTCGAATCATCCGAGATACTAGTGATGTGGAAAAACTAAAAAACTGGTTTGCTCTCCACCCTCCATTTCCCAAAACGGACAGTTTAATTTCTATCAGTAGTGGTTTACTGGCAGGTCCTGAAATTAATTGCCACACAGCCCAGAGAGTTGGAACGGAAGGAGTGATGAAAATTGTGGTGAAAATGTACGACAAGGTAGTAATAAAACGGAAAAATAAAGTGACCACGCTGGCATCGATCACCTCAACCGTTAAACTGCCGGACAAAAACAGAAGAGTGGCTGTGGATCCGCTCACAATTTTTCAGCGAGTGTGTATTGCAAAGAAATCTGAACAGGATTTACAGGATGACTTCAAGTATGAGTTGGCCCCGTTCCCGATGTCTCTGTTCAATGAACAAGGGATGCGCAAGGGCACAAAATCTACTCTGTACTCTGCCTTCACTCCTCTTTCCAGCCACACGCCGATAGATGCCAGCACTCACGTCATTTTGGATGGTGGCTACCTCTTGCACGAGGTCGTGTGGCAGCGGAAGAGCACGGTTCGAGCACTTTTGGCGCGTTATACCACCTACGTCCGAAACCACTTTGGGAAGAACGTCTCCATCGTTTTTGACGGCTACCCCGAAGATGCTACCAAAAAAAACACCAAAACAGCGGAACGACTCCGGCGCTACGCAGCTCATTCCAGCTACGAATTGACGTTCGATGAATCCACAGTAATTCAAATTGCTCAAAAGCATGTATTGGGCAATGAAAACAATAAGAGACGCCTTATAACTCTTCTCTGTGACGCCTTTCAGAAGGAGGGAGTAGAAGTGGCTGTTGCCGAAGAAGATGCTGATCGAGAGATCGTCATGATGGCGTTATCAAAAAGAGCAGATGCCGATCGGGTCGTCCTAGTGGGAGAAGATGTCGACCTGCTCGTTCTTCTCAATGGTTTAGGCGCTGAAGAGACAAACGTCTATCTTCAGAAGAGCACGAAGGGTGAAGCTGGTTGCTGTCACTATTCTACGACCTCCTACAACAACCAGGACTCCCGACAATTACCAGGAACGGAACTATTTACCCACGCGTTTGCCGGGTGCGATACCACCTCAGCACCGTTTGGCCAAGGAAAGACCAAAATCAGCACACTTCTGAGCAAGAGTGAACCATTTGCTGAGCAAGTGGAGGTCTTCCTTCGGCCAGACTCTACCCCACAAGCCGTGAGTGAAGCAGGCATCAAGTGCTTCGTGGCTCTATATGGGGGTGACATTGCGAGGGATACTTTGGATTTCCTGAGGTGTAAGACGTTTGTCACTTCAATAAACATAAACCTCGTCCGTTTGCCACTGACGGAAGATGCTGCAGGCCACCATGCAGCAAGGTGCTACCTCCAAGTGCAGAAGTGGCGGGGAGTCAACTTGAATCCCACTGAATGGGGGTGGAAGCTGTCTTCTCAAGGACTCACCCCCATCCCCACCACGATGAATCCCGCACCTCCTGCCCTTTTGCGAAAAATTTCATGTAAATGCAAGAAAGGATGCTCTGGGAGCTGCTCGTGTAGAAAGGCTGGGCTCCACTGCTCAGTCCTCTGTCAGTCATGCGGAGGCAACTTTTGCATTAACGTCCCGGATGTGGAGCTGAAATGCTCGGACGATGAAGATGACCCGACTACAGAGTGGGCGCCTCTCCCAGCTAAGATAAAAAGAAAGACATGATTTGGCAACCAAGACACAATACCTACATGATTTATATTAGTTTTATTTTTTGTGTACATGTAATTTGTCCTTATAGTAGGTACCATGATGTTTGTACAAGCATTTTAGTATGTAGGTATATAAAACAATGTTTTTAGATGACGTAATTCCCGATAAATGTAATATCTTTTCTTTTTTTCATCAAAAATGTGTTTACTGTTTGATAAATAAAACCATAAAAAGACGTGAGATCAGTTTATTTGCATTTCACCCAAAATCCACTTATGACTGTTTTTGGTTATCTGCCAATTTTGAGAGAAACGTTAAGTCTACAGATAATAATCAAGTCTCAAATGAAAGCTTATTAAATTTACAACAACTTTATTTCCTATAATATTTGACGTGGGATGCGTATTTTAGAAATTATTTTACAAAATAAGTGATCATTTCTAAAAAATTTCACTTTTTGGAAAAAATTGCCTATTTTTGAAGAACTGTTTCTTGAAAATCTATGGCTGTGTATGGCTTTCTTTGGTCTCAAATTATAGCAAATTTAGTCTACTTTAAAAGTATATGTACTGACTACACCGGTCAGACCCTTCCTTTACTGAGATATTGAGCAAAAACTGAAAAAAATCCGAAAATTTCCTGGTTTTTTTGGTTTTCCACCGCACAGCACTTTTGCACAGCACTTTCGAAGTTGCAATTTTTTTTTAATACTGGTTTATGTCCTAACAACATATAAAAAATTCAGAATGACTGGACCTTTTGCAAGCACAACCCCCTTTTCATGTTAACTTGACTGGACTAATCACCTTCTCAAACCTACCTTACACACAACATATTTTAGTTATAAGTTTGAAATATACAAAATACAAATATAAATAATTATGTGAAACTGTAAATTATATATAGAAATAAAAAATAAAAAAAGAAGCTATAAGTGAAAGCTCTATTTAGATTAATATTTACTACGAATCGGTATGGGAGCGCCTTCAAGGTGATTTCAGCGCCCTTGAGGTGATTTTGCACAAAAACGGCGCTATACAAGTCATCCAATTATTATTATTATTATTTGTTATTATCAATACCAAAAATATACCATGGAAAAATTGAAGCTTGTTGTATGGCTTGGCTCGATCATAATTAAAATAAAATTATTAATTACGTCATGAAAAATATAAGCGTTAATTACTAAATAGATTTCTTTTTCAAGAGTTTACTACTAACTCGTATAAGAAACAACTTTGAAAAAATACTGTTTTATGGATATGTTTATTTGCTTCCACTTGACTTGATTAACTTTTTTTCCGTTTTTATGAATATATTCACAAAAAATAAAATCCACTTTGGCGCTTACGTAATAATTTTTTGAGTGAAACATTGCATTGAATTCTATGATTTCTTCATAAGCCCGCATTATTACAGTAAGTCCATTTTTTAGCCCAGTAGGTGCTCTCTGGCCTTTGCTATGCCGATGTATTCAGTATTCTAGCAGTGGTACTGATTGCGCAGGGTTTGCCAGCCTTTGCTGCGCCGGTAAGGAGCTCCACTGTTCTGGCAGTGGTACTGATGGTGCAAGGCTTGCTGGCCTTTGTTGCGCCGGTGACGAGTGCCACTGGGTGCAGTGGAAATATAAAAGAAAATGCGTTACTAAATGTCAAATTCACAAATGAGTCTACAACTAGAAATTTATAAGTGCACCAGCAACACGATAATAGTGTCTCCTCAGTGATATTCTGCAAAAGAGTTTTAACAATAGTCACACGTGGAATAAGCAGATGGCTCTCCTCGCTATTTTGCAGCATATGGTGTGAAACTAGAAATCAAACTCCACTCGGAACATGAGAACGGTTTCCTTTGAAATGCATCAGCAGATAAATCCGCAACTGAAATTTTAACACATCACTCGGAAGACAAAACTTATTTTGATTAAAACTACACCCAGCACGTGAAAATGGTTCCATCCAATTTTGGTTTTTTTAACTGCACTCTCAACACCATAATGATTTTGTTTCAAAATGATTCAGAAGGTGTTTCCACCACTGGAATTTCTTGGTTACATTTTGAACACAAAACTGATTTTAACTTATGAGTTACTTCTTTTGTAAGTTCTCAAAACGATACTAAAAACATCCAAAAGCCCCCGACGGAGAAAAAGTTCCTCAGCCATCAGGCGGGCCGTGCTGAATCAGGGTAGTTAGGCACCACCATAAATAAACCATTCGTGACTGTGTTGCAGGACATCCTAGCCATAGATATATGAAAAAGTATGAAAAAGTTTGTCCTCAACAAAGCCACAGATATGCCAATCAGACAAGTCGACCATAGACTCTCATAGTAAAATCAAGGCCATTTAAAAAGGTGCCACAATATACAATATAGCTGCACGCAGACTGCTCCGTTCATTCAGTAGCCTAAAAAGGTATTTTAAAAATAAAAATGTTGGAAAGCAGAAAATTTCAAAACATTTCCATTATTTTTTCGTTTCTTTTTCTGTTTTGCAACTTGTCAAAAGTTTTAAAGTATAGTTGTTTACAGCACTTTTTTAGGTCAAAATCGAGAGGTAGGCAATACAGATCTGTCGTTTTGACATTTCCACCTCAATTAAATCAGCCGTCATTCAACGCCTATGCCTGGTTTAAACCACGTCAATATTTATTAGAGAGGTTAGTGGAAAGTAAAACTGAACTGTCTAGTTCAGTGTTTCCCAGCCTTCTTTATGCCACGCCCACCGTAATCTTTTCAAAAGCCAGATGCCCCACCGGCATCTTTTTAAATCAAACAGCATATGTTTGTTAACATGTGAACCCCTAATGAAATTAATTAAAACCTATTCTTATACAAATATTATAACTGAAATTAAATTCACTTACGCTTGCTACAAAGAAATGTTATGTCCGGATCTAACTAAGTTAATTTTAGTCTTATGTCCCCTATATTAGTTATAGCCAATCGATTTAGTTTTTTAATGGTTAAATCGCTTATGGCGCTAAAACCACATTCCACCAAATAAGTTGAGGGAAAGTGTAGTAATAATTTTCTGGCAAACAAAGTAATATTAAGATATTTTGTGTTAGTTTCTTCGCAAATGCTTAGTGTAAGTTTCTTCTTTAAGCCTTAATGTCACATTTGTACATACAATGAGCAAAAACCGTTCTCATGTTATTGCTGTAATTATTCATGTTCACACAAGCCAATTTTAATGGCATACGTGTTCGATCATGCGAGGAATAAGGATAAAATATTCTCATTTTCTTACTATTCATTTTCACAGAACTAACAGATATTGCAACACGTTCTCACTCATTCTAAGAAAAAAATTGTTCTTATTTTATTACTGTGATTATTCATGGTCAAGCATAATACGACACACTCACACTCATATTAAGGAAAACCGTCTCTTTTCTCGTGTTCTTTCTGTAACTATCCATATTCGCACAAGTCAAGCGAAATGGCAAACATTCGCAGTCATACTTAGGAAAAACCATTCTCACGTTCTTATTGTAACTATTCATGTTCACAAAAGACAAATTTAATGACCACATTCGTATTCCCACTACGAATAAACCATTTTAATATTCTTACTGCGATATTTCATGTTCACAGAAGTCACCTTTAATGAGACACAATAGTATTAAAGAAAACCATTCTTTTGTAATTACTCATGTTTATGGAAATCTAATTTGACGAAACACATTATCACTCATATTTAGGATAAACCATTCTCATTTTCTTAGTATTACTCTTCATGTTCTGAAAAGTCAAGCTTGAGAAGACACATTCGCACTCATACTGAGCGAAATCCATTCTCATGTTCTTACTGTGATTATTCATGTTCACGGTTCAGCTTTGTTACAAATTCGCACTAATGCTTAGGAAAAATCATATATCATGTTCTTATGGTAATTATTTATTTTATTTTAGGAAAATAAACAGTTAATTGGTTGGTTTATACATGTGAAAGTTACTTAACTGAGAAACCAATTGTAGAGTTCCTCATTATACTTAACTCAGCCACATCCTGCACAGTTTCTGTGTTTTTAGATAATTATTGAAATAGTAACGGGTTTCGTTATATTTGGCGTATATTTCAATTTTGTACATACCAGGCATTTTTTGTATGACCAACGAGTATTTCCCTACGTGTCTCATCTCTGAAGCGTTGTGCCCCACCACTGAATCGTTATGCCCCACCGTGGGAAACACTGGTCTAGCTAGAGAAATTCTCAGAAAATTAAACTTGTTCCTCAAAAATTCAAACATTTTGTTGCTTTTTATCAATGATAATTACTACAATATTTATAGGCAGACATTATTTCAAGGAACACTATTTTAGTATTCAGTAATAAATAATTAATTTTTCGAAGAAAATTTCTTCGGAAAGCTTATCACTTTGTGATTTAATTATTTATTAGAATAATACTCAAATAACTTTGTTTACATCACTTTAATATATATAACCCCTACATGTTTCATGAACTATGTTCACATCATCAGGAGCAAGTATATACTAAAGTCAAAAATTAAATATAGATTACAATTGAACAGTGGAAGTAGTGGGGAGGGGTACCTAAAAGTGGGCGGAGTTTTTCAGAATTGGGAATTAAAATATTGTTAGACGGGAAGACCAGTTTAGTGGGAAAATATTAAAAAGTGGGCTTTTAATTTTTTTTGCTTATTCATTAAGTCATCTTTTTTATTTTCATGTTGTCTAGTTTCTAAAATTTGTAAATTATTTATTTGCGAAGCTTTATATATTGTGTGCAGTATTTTAAGACCCGAGTTTTTATCAAATGTATGATCGTTATTTAAAAGATGATCTGCAAATTTCCGTTCACAATTTCCGTTTAGAGCTCTAAGATGTTCTTTAGTTCTAACTTCAAAGTTTCTATTGGTCCTATCTATATAAAAGAAATTGCAATTGAGTTTATAAACTCCTGATTTTTTAGTAAGCTTATCGCTATATTTATTATTAAGAATATATTTCTACATTTTCTTATTGGTGTAAAATGCCGGTTGAATAGAATCAGATTTTGTTTTATAATTTTGGAAGTATCATTATCAACAAATAGAATTCTACGCAATTAAATATGATTTAAGATTTTCACGGCCAAAAGTATTTTTGCTATTTGTTTTTGAGGTGTTATGCCGTGTTGCGCTAACTCCTTCTTTAGCCAACGTTTCGGACAGACGAACGTTGGCTAAAGAAGGAGTTAGCGCAACACGGCACATAACACCCCAAAAACAAATAGCAATGCTACGCAATTGTTTATTTCTATCTTTAGAAATGGGGTAAATATACCGTTTGAAAAAATTTGTTTGATTTTTTATTTAGTATTTCAACTATCAATTTATTAAAATAACCGTAGTAATAGTATCAATATTATTAGTAATAATATCATTTGTGAACCTGACGTAAGGTCACGCATTTTAATTTTTTATTGAAAAGGTAAAAACCTTTATTTTATTTTTTTAGTGAATTTTTAAATCTCACCTGACTTTTGTCAGGTGAGATTTAAAAATAACATAAAAGTAATATGAGGGTATTATAAAAAGGATTCTGATCGTCCCATTTAAGTGCGGCCCGCGGGTGGTACAACAAACATCCAAATAACCCCCAATTCCGAAAAAGTTCCCCAAGCCTGTTTTATATGGATGTATTTTTTAAGTGATAATATTTTTCGTTGAAGAACCTTATTAGCATATTTATGAAAATTTCAATTATATGAGCGAGGATGATAATAAATTATTTGTAGAATCGAGGTAAGTTTTAAAATATACCAATAAATTTTTTTTACCTATTTACCTGTGTGTTAAGCTCCTCTGTTTTGTAACTCATCAGGATTGCTGTAAGAAATAAAAATAATCCAAAATTTAAAAAATATTTTACTAAGTTTTTTATATTAATCATTTTCAATAATTATCAATTAATTTTCAATTTTAACAAAGTTTTCGACAATCTTTTTTCGTTAGAAAAGGTACCCAAACTGGTTAGGTTAGGAAGCTGAGAAAATGTTTTCATGTTTTCAAAATGTGTCTTATTTTGTCTGTGCAGATATTGTATCAATTGTGCGTGTTTCTTTTTCAAAAAAGCATGTTTATCCCACAGAATGATGATGTTTTTTTTTCAAAAGAAGCAGATGGCACTGTTTTTCAAAAAAGGTATATTTTTACCTGTCACAGGTGACATCTATATAATATGTGCATATAAAAATATACGCGTATTTGAATGCATCATTGTGTCAAAATTTCAAAGCAATCGGTGAAGAATTTTCGGAGATTTAAGATTTTGAACAAACGATCATTAACATTTTTGTTTATATAGATTACTTTAAACACTTTTGAAAGCTAAGAAATAAGATTTCATATCTAAATACAAACACATTATTTTATAATCATAATTTTGATTGTTTCCCGAAGATTTTCAGTGCCATTAGGAAGTTGAGTAAAAAATATTTTGACTTTTGAAAAATATTTTCATATAGAACAAAAGACACTGATTCTGAATAAACGTATATAAATCTATATTTTTAGTCTCAGAATTAATCAACCTTTCTTAAAAAGTGATTTAAAAGCTATACTCTACAGTTCTCTCTATAGTTTGTACTCAAGTACTTTTCGAATAAACGGGAAAGGTTTCCATACAGTAGTTTTGTATTTTGTATTTGTATGATGAGATTCTGAGATCATGTTTGTGGTTATATTTTTAGTTTTATCGATGGTTGTGACTGTGATCTTCATAAGCGTCCATAAATACACACATATTGTAAAACATGTTAGTATAATGTCATTTTATATAATTATATGTCAGAGACCAGATTGCATCTACCATTTTTTGCGTAAAAACTTCCGTGAACATATTCCGCACATATTTACCCCTTACCGCTCGGGTTATGATTGTTTTGGCGGACATAAAAAATTCAAACTTTGATAATATTTTTTTAAATAATGGACAAAAATTCTTTACTAGAAAATGTGAGATAGAGTACCTAGTAACACATACATAAGTCTAAAGAATGACAACCCCATAGAAGTAAGCCGTCTCATACGGTATTCCGTGTTCGTCTCATAGTGTAATCGAATAAGAGTCCTTTCCTGTTATCTCAGTCACACCCGTAATTTAGATATTACTTTAGAGTTCGACAAAAATACGAAAACGCCGCTCGCAATGGTTTATTTTGTTAATACGCACATATTTTATTGAATGTCTATCTTTGTCTTACTTTTGAATAAGGAATATAATGGAAACATAAGTGTGTTTCTTACTTGCCATATTTTATCTTGAGTTTGTGGGACAATAGCGAGTCGCGATGTATGGTAACGTCATTCTTTTTTAGAATTTTTTGGAATATTTTTTAATTTTTGGACAAAGAAGTATTATAAAATTAACCAGTTCCAAGAATAACCGGTTACTCAAAGAAATTATAACGTTGCAGTTTCCAGTGAAAGGAACCGGTTCCATGTGACCTTGACAGGAATATCGATCATCTCTCATATACTTCATGTGTCAAATTATACTATTCATATGTCAAATTAATGTCAGTGTTCGTCGTCATCGTCTCCTTTGCTGGTTGTTTCTCTAGAGCACTTCCAT